>NW_026997905.1:0-4641 GCF_035044405.1 Drosophila montana
TCGTACTGCTCTTTAAGGGGGGCATTTTTTGCCAAACGATTCTCGTTTCGAAGGAATTGAGCTAGTGCGATGGACCTTGAGTGGCCTAACTGGACGTGATCGGAATACTTGAATGGCAGTGTGACCAAGTATCTGCCCTTTTCATCTTTTCTGATTGTTTTTCGGAAGTTGAGCTCACAAAACAGGTCGGATTCTTTTTCCAGCTTTACTGGAATATCCTCCACCTCCCAAAATGTTGTGAGCAGTTTATTGAAGCTCGCATTTGGATTCAGCGAAACTTTAGTTGAAAAAGATGAGACAGATTTGGCACTGGTCTTAGAAACGGGACCCAGTAAGGATCCAGCCGAAAATCGTTTCTTGACCAAGGAGAGTGCCACATATGTTCGGATAAGAACCACCTAATAATATAGATGGTAGGATATCAGCGCCGAGAAGCACGTCTATCTGTGACCTCCTATAGAAAGAAGGATCGGCTAAGTGTAATTTTGGAAGCTCTTTCAAAACATTTTGGGGGATGGTGTAAGAGGACAAGCTGCCTGCTAGTTTTTAGAAGGACATAAGCAGAGGTTTCGATATGAACCCAGGGTTTTATTGGAGAGCTAATATTAAAATGGCAGCGATTTTGTGGTTGAGCCGAAATCACTTAATTTAAACCGGATACCTGTGCGTCGACGGGTTGATATGGATGTTTAACCCTTTTGAATAAACTCTCTGATATAATAGTCGCTTCTGTCCCAGAGTCGATTAGTGCCCGAGCTGTATTTGTGGGCAATGTTGCTTCGAAGGTTCTTAGATGGCTGGACTCCTTTTTAGTGGGTTTGGACTGGTATGGCGTATGTGCGCTAGGTCGTACATCGTCTATCGCCTCTAAGGTGCGATATCGGTCAATCAGAAATGTATTCATTTCGGACTGTTCGCAGCAGAACGCCCTCTGAATAATATTATTTCTGAATTATCTGAATTACATTATATCTTTTCTTCTCAAATCACGATATTGAAGTCACATACTATTATTTTTAATCCACCATAAAATACCTTTGTTTATTGCTATCGATAGTTATTGTTGGAAGTTCGAGAAGTAAATCACACATTACAAGCAGTCTAAAGGCTCTGATTGATTTTTTATTTTTATTAAAATTTATAAAACATAAAAGGGGCCGAAGTGGGGTGCAAGCTAGCATCTCCTCAAATCATTGGAGACCCCGACGAGACTCTTGCTTCTCGTCTTGCCGCAAATCTTACTTTCGTTGCTCTCTAACGATCTTATCGCGTTATTTAGCAGATCGGCTATTATAACCAAGCTGTTTGGTGCATATCAGTGCCAAGCACAACCGTTTGCTTAAAAAAGATGCCGTCGAGCAGATACCTATATACTTACATACATACATATGTGAATGCAAGTGCCGCTACAATACCTTGCAATACCTACACATACACAAGCCGCTGCACACATAAATGGTAATCGCATTCTAGCACTGCTCACTCTGTGACATTTGCAGTGGTCAAGTGCAAAGCTCTTCTCCATAAGTGGATTTTGGTGACAGGCCAACCAAACATTACCTCACCAACAACAGAATGGAAAATTTGACGAGTGAAAAAGACTTTTGCAAAGCCAAATGCGCTTCTGTTCAACGCTAACTATTAGCAATGAACGAATTCTTCAGCGCCGGTGAGATGATCACCTTTGACGAGGCCGATTTGATGGTGCGTATAGAATCTGTGGAGAGGATGAAGGCCAAGTTTGAAACTAGCCAGTCAAGGCTAGAAAAATTAAATTTGCTCGAGCTTTCAACGGACGCACGCTCAGACTTTGAGAAGGTTTACTGGAAGATCAAATCCACTCTCGCTTGTCAAATGGATGTAGTCACTAAGGGACGTATGACGGACGCCAATTCAACAACTATCCCACGCTTTGCTGAAAGTACGCATACATTTGCACACTTGTTCAACCGTAAGTCTCTCCTACCGGAATTGCAGCTGCCCAGTTTCAGCAGCTCCTACGAGGATTGGCCGGATTTTTACGCCATGTCAAGACTGTCATGGGCAGTAATGAGGACCTGAGTAAGATTGAGAAATTACAACATTTACGTGCGTGCTTAGATGGTGCTGCTCTCATAAAGCGTTTTGATAATAAGTTGCTACGTTTTCAGGGCCACGTGCGGGCTGTAGACGGGCTGCCAGGTGTTGAAAAGGGATCAGCAGAGGCGTTGCGTGAGTTGAGTGACAAAATTAACTCACATCTTTGGTCGCTTAGCACCATGTCAACAACTGAGGAGCTGGCTGTCGGATTACTCATACACACAATATCGCACAAGCTCGATCACCACACCCAGGAAAAGTGGCAGGAGGCGCTTGCAACGGATAAGCTACCCAGGTGGACCGATTTGTCGGCGTTCTTAGAGAAGAGATGCCGCATGATGGGAAGCTTGAAAGGCGCTACGGTACCTATACCTAGCCACCAGGTGGCCAGAAATGTACAAAAATTGAACCGTATCACATTCATTGCATCTTCATCTAACAATTACCAGCAAATTTGTAATTTTTGCGACTCAAAAGATCATTTTCTTGTTAAATGCCCGATGTTTTTTAATCTGTCCCCAAGTTTGCGCCACAAAGAGGCCAAGCGACTGCATCTTTGCCTAAACTGCTTGCGCAAAGGCCATGGCTTGCAGAAATGTCGCTCAGGTCACTGCAGGCATTGTCAACAAAAACACTTTTCGTTGCTGCACAAGAGCCCCATCACAACTCAATCATCTACCCTGTGTACACCAAGCTTGCAGGCTGCAACCACGATCTAGCCTCACGCATCGTCTTCAAGGAATCAACCATCTTCAACTCTCGTCAGCACTGCGCTTGAATTCACACCTGAAGCCACGAATGACCAGCCTGTAGACTACGTGGTGCTTCCAACCGCCATCATATATGCCAAGAGCCACTCAGGTGTATTTATACCCTGCCATGCATTACTCATCATGCCGCCGTATTAATATCTGGTATAGGCGAATCAACCCTATCTTCTAACATGTCCACTGACATTTCAGCGCAGTCACGTGATAGGAGCTTCAGCACATCATTTTCAGCAGTCGTTACTCGCACTATAACGGATTATCAGCCCCACTTTGGATTAGACATCTCTGGGTGGAATATCCCCAAAAACATCTCACTCGTAGATCTAACGTTTTTCAAACCTCAAGAATGGATTTATTACTTGGTGCCGGACAAATTTTCGATCTCATTTGCATCGGCCAAATTCGAATGGCGGATAACCTACCAACGCTCCAAAAGACCAAGCTGGGATGGATTGCGTCTGGCGGATTCTCTCGCGTACACAACAAACACACATCCCTATCAGCCCTTTACAGGGAACCTAATCCATGGGAGGATCCACTGACGGATATTGTAAAACGATTCTGGGACGCTCTCTGATGAAGACGCACTATGTGAGCAGCTATTTCGCCAAGGCTACACGCGACTTAAGTCAGGGCAGTATTTATTTATTTATTTATTAATGGTCGACAAAACGAGTGTCTTCCTAATTATTCAACACATTATATATACAATTATGGAAATTAAATGCTAAAAGCCTAGTTAGAGAACTCAAATTTCTAATAGCATCACCGACCGATGGTGGTGTTTTATTTGCCAGTCCGGCCAGCTGTGCCCCTTTAGCCCCCTTTCACAGCTAATTTTGTCAGTGACGCTATTAGAAACCACATCTAAGAAGAAGGGTGTTAGTTGGAATAATGTGTTCTTAAGTAAAATAAAAAATAATCTTAATTTGCTATATTATTTAAGAACATACCATAAATAGGAGAAAAGAAAGCAAGAAGATTGTTAATAAAGTAAAGAACTGGATGCTAGATATATAGAGTGTTAAGTAGATAGAATAAATAGATCGTATTGGGAAAGTAATGGGAAATCACCGACCCGGTGGGGAAAATTTACAGCCTGTCCGGCAAGCTATGCCCCTGCTCATAGCTGGGAATGGTCAGTGACTTCCCGAAGGTATTCTGAAAGCAACGATTTTATTAGGGGTAGAGAAAGTTCGGAAGAGAAAACGTGATGCAAACTATTGTAATTTTTAGGATTGTGCATAGCGTAGTCTGTTGTGCACGTCAATAGGAATAGGGGCGATAATTTCTGGTTGGAACAGAGAATTGAAGACGCTCTAGCAGAAAAGGAGAATCAATATCGCCAAAGATTAGGGTCCCAATTTAAACCTCGTAAGTCAAAAAGCAGAAATTGCTTCTGAACAGATTCAATACGATCCTGGCTATTGGTATACTGCGGAGACCAGATGTGTGAAGATCTATGTGATGATTGAAGCAGAGTTTAGAATCAAAAAGAACGCCTAGATCCTTAACTGGTAGTATACGTTGCAATGGAGTATTGTCGATTGTATAACTGACAAGATAAGGTGTAGTACGATTAAATGTCATAAACATACACTCTGAACAATTCAGATGAAATTGATTGGCCGAACACCAAAGTTCCATAGCGTTCAAATCGTCTTGAAGACGAGAATGATGTAGGGGATTAGTGTATGATAGAATAAGTTTCACGTCGTCCGCATACATGAGTACACGGGCATGTCATATAACAGAGGGTATATCATTTATAAAATGATTGCATTTTCGAAAG
>NW_026997906.1:0-59165 GCF_035044405.1 Drosophila montana
AGGCTTTCTTCATTAGGAACCGAGCTACGTCCAGATCGGATAAGCCAAATAATCGCCAATTGGAAACTAAAGTTTTCCGGTAGGTCATGCATATTTGTTGAAGACTTTATATATCGCGTAGAGGCATTAACCATCCAAACTTTAGACGGCAATTACGAACTATTAGCTCATTATGTTTGTAATTTGCTTGAGGGAAGCGCAACCGAGTGGTTTTGGCGCTATCTCAAAAGCGTACATGAAATAAAATGGGAAGAATTGAAAAACGCCTTGCGAGTTCAGTTCAGGAAAGAGCGTACAGAAGTAGACATTCGAGCTGCAATCGACCGTCGCAAGCAAAAGGACAACGAATCCTTCGAAGAGTTTTACGAAGCTGTTGTTGCAATAGCAGATAAATTATCTGAACCCTTGCCAGAAGCATATTTATTGGCCTCTATTAGATCAAATCTATTACCTGAAATCCAACACGAGCTTTTATATGAAAAGATCGAAAGAATAACTAAGTTGAGAAGCGTTGTTAGGAAGCGAGAAGTGTTTTTCCAGACAATACCTCAAGTGGCGAAACCACGACCTGCTCCAAGGCCATCACCCCGACTTGTTCACGAGGTTGATACCAATTCTGATAATGAATCAGTTACAAGCGATAACGATGTAGCAGCCATAAGTCTGACCTGTTGGAATTGTGGCAGCAGTGGCCACCGTTATCAAGACTGCGTGGCCGATCGCCGCGTTTTCTGTTATGGCTGTGGTCAAGCAGACACATACAGCCCAAGTTGTGCTAGATGCAGTCATGCAAAAAACTCTTTGCCGCGTGCACCGCCGAAAAGTGCACGCAGACTATTAGTATCGAAAGCGACCAACACAGATTAGAAGCTTCTAGTGCTTCTAATATATATCTACCGGGCTTTACAGACTTACCAGAGGTACCTTTACGCAATCGTCTTCAAAATACTAATAATCATGTCGTCAGCCCCCATAGTAAGAGAATGGCACGTTCCAAGTTTCGGAGAAATGCCTATTATAAACACCGAAAACTCGAGAGTAAGTCCCTACTATCCGCTATAGTAGGCCACGATATTCGGCCGTACGCAGAGGTGTTAATATTAGGGAGATATATATCTGGTTTATTGGATACTGGTGCTTCCATTAGTTGCTTTGCTAAAAACATTACAAGATCGAATACCTTACAAACTCATGTGCTCTACTATACGGACTGCAGATGGTAACACACAGAGGGTTGTCGGAAAATTACGTACCGAAGTACAGTATAGAGGAAATACCAAGACTTTGACCTTCTATCTAGTCCCATCGTTAGTTCAGCATCTTTATTAAGGTATTGATTTTTGGGCCGAATTCGATTTACTGCCGTCCGTCTTGACGAATACTGCCAATTGGACAGCATCGAAGGTCCAGATATGGGTGCATATCGACCATTGACGGAATCGCAACGAATAATTTTGAATAAGACTATTCAGTGTTTTCCATCCTTCACGAAAAATGGCTTAGGAAAGACAAACCTTCTTGAGCATGTGATTGATGTTGGCGATTCAAAGCCAATCAAACATAGACACTATGCCGTCTCTCCAGCGATCGAAAAGTTAATGTTCGATGAACTTGATTGCATGATTGCACTAGGTGTAATTGAGGAGTCAGACAGTGCATGGTCGTCGCCAGTGGTACTTGTGCGCAAGCCCGGCAAAGTCAGACTTTGCATTGATAGTCGTAAAGTCAATGAAGTGACACGAAAAGACGCATATCCCAGCCGTCTTCTGAAGGCTGAGTACATAACTAGCCTTGACTTAAAAGATGCCTATTGGCAAATACCACTTGAACCAAGTTCTCGGGATAAAACAGCCTTTACAGTGCCAGGTAGAGCCCTCTACCAATTTACGGTCATGCCTTTTGGCCTAACCAATGCACCGTCGACGATGTCAAAGCTAATGGATAGAATAATCCCTGTTAGATTGAAAAATGAAGTTTTTATATACTTGGATGATCTACATATTCTTGTATTGAAAGAGATGTGCCTTTCTAACGCAGGATTGACAATAAATGTTAAGAAAAGTAAATTTTGCGTAAAAGAAGTGAAGTATTTAGGCCATGTGGTCGGCTATGGAACAATAGCTATGGACCCTGAGAAAATTTCGGCAATAAATAACTATCCAGCGCCCCGCTTATTAAAACAGCTTCGCCGTTTTCTAGGTATGACTGGATGGTACTAAAAATTTATTTGCCATTTTGCTTCGCTAGCATCACCGCTCACCGATGTCCTCGAGCACAAACGTCGTTTCGAATGGTCGGAACCAGCTGAAAATGCCTTTCAATCTCTGAAAAGGGCGATGTGCAAAGCTCCTGTATTGCATACACCAGATTTCGAGGCCCCATTTTATATTCACTGTGACGCTAGTCACACCGGTGTTGGAGGAGTCCTTATGCAAATAAATAAACAGGGCGATGAGATTCCCATTGCCTATATGTCACGAAAACTAAATCAATGTCAAAGAAACTACTCTGTTACCGAAAAAGAGTGTTTAGCCGCAATAGTATGTATAAAAAATTCCGTGCATATTTTGAGTCATGTCAGTCTTTTACTGTGATTACTGATCATGCGTCCTTAAAATGGCTGATGGCCCAAACAGACCTAAGCAGCCGATTGGCACGATGGGCTTTGAAGCTGCAGGGGTATACCTTTTCGATTCAACATCGTAAAGGATCCAAAAATATTGTGCCCGACGCGTTATCCAGAACTTACACTGTGGACTTATCGGCCATCGACGTCTCTACCTTTATAGACCTGCAATCGCCTTGTTTCCAATCGACTGGCTTTCAGGATCTGCGGACAAAAATAGAGAAAAGCCAAAATCAGCTTCCTGACGTCAAAAAAGTGGATGGTTTTATCTATCGGCGAACTGAGCACGCAACAGGAGACAAAGTTGCCGATGATTTGGTTTGGAAATTATGGCTTCCCTTAGAGTTAGTGCCTATAGCATTAAAAATGGTTCATGACAATCCACTTTCCGCTCATGGGGGAATCAACAAAACTTTAGAAAGAGTGCGAAGGTATTACTATTGGCCCAATTTGGTGACATCAGTTAAAGAATACATTAACCAGTGCGAGATCTGCAAAACTACTAAAAGTCCAAATAATGTACTGAGACCCCCACTTGCATAAAGCGGAGACAGTAATCGGTTCTTTCAAAAACTCTATGTTGACTTTCTCGGTCCGTATCCGAGATCCAAGGCTGGTAATGTAGGAATTTTTATTGTACTCGAACACTTTACGAAATTTCCCTTTCTGAAAGCCGTAAAAAATTTACTGCGGACGCCATTATACAATTTTTGGAAGAGGACCTGTTTCATTGTTTTGGCGTTCCCGAAACGGTAGTCTCTGATAATGGAGTACAGTTCAAGTCGCATGCCTTTAATAATTTAATGCAAAAGTATAGAATAAACCATGCCTATACAGCGGTTTACGCACCACAGGCTAATGCCTCCGAGCGTGTTAATAGGTCTGTAATTTCGGCCATAAAAGCCTATATGCATCCCAATCAATCAAACTGGGACGAAAATTTGAGTAAAATTTGCTGCTCCTTACGCTCAAGCCTACATACAGCAGTAAATAATACCCCGTATAGACTTGTCTTTGGTCAACATATGATAACAAATGGTTCTACTTATCGGCTTTTACGTGACCTAAACTTACTCGAAGGTCGTACCGTGTCATTCAACAGAGACGATTCTTTCGAGTTAATGAGGAACAAAGCGGTCAACGTGATGCACAATCAACATTCACGAAACGAAAAGCTTTACAATTTGAGAAGCCGAGAGGTCTCCTATGTCGTTGGACAGGAAGTCTTTCGCAGAAACTTTCAACAAAGTAATTTTGCCAAGGGGTTTAATGCGAAGCTCTCCCCGACATTCGTAAAAGCCAGAATTCGTCATAAGCTAGGAAACAGTTATTATGAGATTGAAAATATGCAGGGTAATCTAATTGGAAAATATCATGCAAAAGATATTAAACAATAACTGTTTTTTCAGTACTTGTCACAAGCGCTTATCACCCTTGTGGTACCCCCAAGTGCGATTTTGGTCCGGGGGCTTGTAGTGGCGCTTGTTACCAAAAATTAGTTGACTATTTTTTTTGTGTGCCCAAAAGTAGGCAATGGAAATTTCGTTATTGCAGTTGAGACTAACAATTGGTTTGACACTTAGTAGTAGTAGATTTCTCTTAGTTTTAGTAGTATTTTTGTTAATTATTGTAGTTTGCCTACCTACGCAGAATATGACAACAAAAATAAAATATAAATATAAAATAATATAATATATATAATAATATGTATATATATATATTTATTTATAATGTTAGCTGAAATATAAAATTACTCGATTGCACTTGGAAATTGCACACTTGTGTTCGATCTACAAGAAAAATGCGTGTCTGCGAATTTTCGACACGGTGAGGTTAGATGACACTTCCGCAAGCCAGACTCGACCTTTCTACCATTGATTGTCAACCAGAGCAGCCTAACCTGCAAGCACGTTTTTGTATTTTTTTTCATCTTTTTTGCTAAATTTAAAAATAAATAATTACCACAAAGTTGCCACTACAAAAAAAAAAAAAAAAAACAAATAAACTTTTTGTTGCGGAAATATACAAGGCTGTAAGTTTAAATACTACAGAAAAGAAATTCATGCTTAATGGCATTGGTCCACAGAACTTCCATTGGCTTGAGTCCATGCAGGCAGCTATCAATTGGTGCATAGCTGACCGTAGTCTAAAAAAGCAAAGCCCACAGTCGGACGGAACAACCTTTCCAAGTTTTAATTTTGGTGCCAATCCCAAAAGGGTAAATATTTCTCTTCTCTTGCGGATCAGCCGCTTATTGCTTTTGCGCTGTGTACTTTTTTCTAATTATCATTTTCTGGTGTACACAGATTGGCACTTATACAGAAACCCCTAAGCTCAGTTTCTCACTCTCTGAAATAAACAAGCAGAATCGGAATTACGGGCACAGGGAGCATTGCAGATCATCGCCACCTGACACAGTAGTGTTCGGCATGTGCTAAACGAGCACGGATCGACGCACACAAAAAAAGAAAAAAAATGTTATAAGTTAGCAATAGAAAGTGTCGCCGTTGGTAATATTCCGAGCCATAACCCGCAGTGAAAAATATTTTTGATTTAACAAATTTGCTATGCTCGAATAATTTAATTGAATAAGTTATAATAGTTAATTACCGAGCGGCCAACCTGGCGACGAAGAAGTTGAATGTTTTTTTTGTTCTGGGTTTTGATAATATTCTCTTTTATTTTTTTTAATTGTTTTTTTTTTGCGTTGGGTATAATGTGCTAAAGCGAAAAGTTGCCGATTCAACAATAAGTGAAAAGCAAACTGATTTTTGTCGGCAAATGAAAATTTTAAAACTTTAATTCATCTAAAACAATGCGTCAGAAAAATAAACCCTGCCTTTAAACATATTTATAAATACCACTGGTATGGACACCGCCGAAAGTACTTTCGTCACTGGATCTGCTAAATGGTAAGCTGGAGCACCCCATTATAATTTACAATTGTTCTGTTTACCCAGGGTATTACTTGACAGGTTCACGAACCAAAATAAGTATTTTTTTCTCAGCAGCCAAATGATCATGCGTACGACAATTTTAAACAGTTTTTGTTGTTTTATCGTCTTGTTGTGCCAAAGCGTGAACCGAGCTTATGTGAAACCTGAGTAAACAACGGTAAAAAAAAAATAAAATTGATAAAAAATTGGCGAGCGTTTGCTCAGTCGCATGCAATGCATATCAGCTGTGCCCCGTAGAGTAGTGGCACTAAATATTACGCACACCTCCGGTAAATTTATTAAACATCTAAAATGGCCCTTAGCCGCACAATATAATCTGCAAGGCTTAATCCTTCTTTTATTATAACGATACATATTTACGTCTTTGCCATATTTGCATACATAAAATATACATATTAACCCTTACTGTTTTCAGCAACTTTTCGCTTCAGTATAGTAATAAAATAAATCAACTAGTTTTTGCCTAGAGCAAGCAAAAGATATGTTAAATTTGGTTAGTGGTAGGGAAGCAACTATAATATAATAAATGATCATTGCTTCTAACTTAAAGTAATATTAATCCATTTATATGTTGTAATAGTTTTTTGGAATGTTAAGGAATAACCACAACTTAAATGAAAGATCTAATTGGCATAAATAAAGAAGTTACCATGAATTCTAACTAAGACCCTTTCTCATTTTGGGATTTATGAAAAGCGGACTTGAGTCAATGTAAACAATAACAAGGGTGTACAAGAGATCGTCTCAAACATGTCTTGGCCCTTGGACGATCATGGTAGGGTGGGCATACGCTGCCCATCTCTGGGGTAGCTATCGTACACTATACATTCAGTACAGACCTACTTTTCTTTTCTTCTCTTTTCTTTGTCTATGATTTCGTTTCAACCGATTGATAGGCGACCTGTTCCCCCAAAACAACACTCGAAATTTTAATAATTAATAATTTGCAAACGAGCATTTGACATCTCGGAATTTTTTCCTGAACCCCCCCATCGCCGACGAGATAGTGCCGGAAAACTAGCGCGTGCTCCGTAAGGTGTCTATACTTCTATCAGCTCGACTCTGCAACTATCCCACGTTGTATGTTACAAATGCAACCCTCAACTTTGGTTAGCATAACTTAAACGCCTGTTTCTGTGGCTGACGATCGCAAATTCGACTTGGTGTCGGTACACTTGGAGGAGGATGTCGCTCTCTCCATCGAGGATCTCGACACATATCCACCCCTAGATAACAGATACGGCGCATTAAAGCAACGGCTTCTCGAAACAGTTGCGGAATCAGAGGACTCAAAACTAAAGAGACTTCTGAAAGGTCGCGATATGACCGGCAAAAAGCCGTCGGAAATCCGTACACACACGTGTGGTTTAGCACCCGCTAATGGCTGCGAAGCCGTTATACGCACTCTATTTATCGCCGAACCGACATTGGAATGGTTCGTCCGCTAATTTCAGTCTGAAGATGACCTCAATATGTAGGCAAAAATAGCGGACAAGATGCTGGAAAATATTGGAATGGAACCGACTTACGTAATGTCGACACAAATTGCAACTGCTGAGCAAAAACAGCAGAATGTAGACGCGGTCAGTAACAATAGCCCCAGTTTCATTGATGTTGAAAGTCGATAGCTCAAAACAGTCAAACAGATCGCACACGTAAATGCCAACCAAGCTGCCCACGTTACCAACAGTTCAACTAGGCTGCCGTTAACTCAGTGGGGGTGGCAGCATTTCCACGACCAGCAACCATTCAGCACATGCGACGGGGAGAGGGCGGGGCAACACCACCTCTACACGAACAGGATCTGCATACTCGTCATATTTTCCTCGTTGATTCTGGATCTGTGGTGTCAGTTGTGCCTTGCACAATGACAAATATCAAACCACAAAAAGATAAACTGCAATTATATGCCGCAAACCGAATCATTATACCAACATATGGTAACCTAAACGTAGAGCTCGACTTGG
This sequence comes from Drosophila montana, assembly GCF_035044405.1. Lineage (NCBI taxonomy): Eukaryota > Metazoa > Arthropoda > Insecta > Diptera > Drosophilidae > Drosophila > Drosophila montana. The sequence continues at coordinate 7,551 of NW_026997906.1, forward strand.
GTCTAAGTCGGGCTTTCAAGTGGTTATTTATCATTGCTGACGTGCCAACTGCAATAATAGGCGCTGATTTTCTGTAACATTTCCATTTGCTCATAGACATTGATAAACAAAGTCTTATCTTAACAAAGGAGCACCTAACTTTTGGCAGTTCAATCAACTCGCAGCATTTCGAAGTTGCAAATAATGCCAGAAAACCACACAGTAGTAGCCCTCACGCAAAACATACCGATTCGGTCAACCCGGCCAACAACTTACGCGAAAAATGTCCATCACATGCAGTTCGCCACTACATCATCACAGCTGAAGTACCGTAGCAGATCGTCCACGGCGACTGACGGGTGAGAAACTGGCCATCAACTGATCGACGAAGGAATCTGTCGCTATTCTAAAAGTCCATGGGCAAATCCGGTGCATATGGTAGCAAAGACCAGTGGTGGTTGGCGAGCTTGTGGCGATTACAGGAAGCTAAACGCGATAACAACTTCTGATCGTTATCCGATACCGCACATACACGACTTCGCAGACCGGTTATACATTTTCAAAACTTCAGACTTAGAATGCGCATACTATCAACTACCGATGGCACCAGAAAACATCGAAAAAATTGCAGTATGCACTCCGTTTTGTTTGATAAAGTTTGTATACATTTGGACTCAAAAATGCACGCAAAACTTTCCAGCGTTACATCGACCAACTTTTCCGATGTGTCGACTATGTGTTCTACTACATAGACGATATCCTGATAATGTCAATTTCTGTTAAGGAGCATCAGCAACAAGTGAACAATGTCCTACGTATCCTGCAAGCAAACGGCCTCAGGATTAAAGCACCGGGCCATGATGGAATATGCCACATCACCCTGAAAGCCCTGACAATGCGCGCGCTCCTTTTTATAACGTTGATCTTCAATGCCATATTAAGGACGCAACACTTCCCTGCCCAGTGGAAGTTAGCGAGGACCCATATGATCCATAAGTCGGGCAAGCCGGAATATGACCCTGAGTGATATCGGTCGATCGAAGGAAATACTGATCGTCGCCCGACTTGCAAGGCTTATATATCACATGGCCAACCTTCCTGATCACCAATTTGGTTTCAGGGTAGGGCATGGCGCTGTTGAACAGGTTCACAGAGTGATCAACCATATTCTTGAGGTTTACGACGACAAAGACTACTGCTATGAAATCTTTGTAGGCGTGAAGCAGGCCTTCGACCGAGTCTGGATTTATGATTGATTGATTGATTGATTGATTGCTCCAGAAAATCAACATGAATGTGAACGAGTATGTTCAACTTGAGTACTTGTAAGATACTATTTTATTCTTACGAATCCTAGGTCTTATATACTAACAGAGTCTCTAATTTTAGGTCTGCTGTCGGTGCATTATCGGCAGCAGCGGTCATAAATTATTGCTCTTAATTAGGGTATTTTTCTCACCCTTGCAACTTACTATTCTTACATGATATTTCTTAGCGTAGGTCGCTCTTAGAATTTTAAGCGACCACAAGTGCGCTATCTTTTTTTATGCTGCTGTCTGCAGTTGTACAATATGGGGTGAGATATATTTATACCGAGGGTCAAAGTGAGACTCTGTGTTAAGTGTTCATGTGTGAACATTCTTCGGAGGGCCGACAATGATGACCTGCAGTTTTTTAGTTACAGTTATTTCTATTATCATATATACAATAATTATGACGACTAAAATAGATACAATCATTAAATGGTACGAACCCATCTCAAAGTTATATACTAAATAGTCTGAACTTAACTGTATCATTATAATCTATTCATATCTTTGTACTGGTACTGGTATAAATTTAAACAGCTGAGAAGTTTGCCTACTGAACAATGGTATTTAGGCATTTGTGTTAAGTTTATTCTGCATAAATATTATCCTTGTCTTTAGCAGTGTGTAACTCTGCTTAGTTTCTGTATTTGGATTTTGATGTCTACTTCCGACTCTTAATATCCCATTTTGATCTAAAAATGGGTTTATCCCTAGTATTTTACTCTTTATTCCATCTTATTTTTTCTGACGTACGCAATTTATTTCTGTGATAAATTCTTTCTTCTTTCTGTTCTTGCTTGAGTAACATTATCTTTGCTCTTCTGAGTTCCCTAACTTTGTATCATCCATGCTTAGTTTGTCATCTCAATTTTTATTTATCAGCCATCATTTTTGCATGAATAATTTTCCTACAACTGTAACTGGGCATAGCCAACATAATTTCTTTTTCTTCCTTGAACGGAATGGTTACTATATACCTTCCATCTAATTATTTTCCTGTTTCAATAACAATCGTCTCGCAGATTTCTGTTTTTGCAACTTCTTTAACCTCCTCTCCTATCTCCCAAATTCTCTCAAAATCTTTATAATGCCTTGCTACCTTGCAAACTGGTCCATTTTCCGAAAAGTCCTCATTGACTTTCGGTTTTTTCTCCTTGTTCTTCAATGAGCATTTCTTTTTCTCAACCTAAACATTTTACTATTGTCTCAGTTTGCTGGACCCAACAGACAGCGAGCGGGTGGTTCACTTTGTGCAGTTTTGATACGTATTTCTCTTGTTGTTATGCCTTGTTAATTTGGAAGGCGCTAACACACAAAAATTTATTTCCACTGCTATTTATTTTGGACGTGTGTTTTATCACTTATTTATGGTCAGCCACCCCAAAGTTTTCCACGGCAAGGAGCCGTCGTCCTGATGGCCAAATCACGGCAAGGATCCGCTGGCGGGACAACTTATTAATTTTCTATAGTTTATAAGTATTAATTGTATTAGTTTAAGATCAGTAAGAGGCAAGGAGCCATTAATATTATAAGTGATCCAATATCATAGAGTAAAGCAAGTAGCCGTTAATGTTATAATTCATTTAATTGAACAAGAGTGAGTTTGAATTTAACCGCCGGCCGCGGCAGCAACCGTGCGTTGTCGATCGGTTGCCCAACACCGTCTTCGTGCGTCGCGAGAAGAAAAATCATAGAGTGCATAGCGGAGCGCTAGGGCTCCAAAACAATGCGGCAGGGCCTTAGTTCGTGAGATACAATGGATAATGTAAAACAATAAATGAATAAAAGTGCATATGCCGTGATTATCGAAAGAAAACTTGCTAGATCTTTATTCTCCGGTAACCCGGCTTGTTCTAACATCGGAATTAGCCGATGTTCAACCTAACCTAGAGCAGGAGCATGTGGTACGGGACTGTAGCCCAGGAGTGGGTATTACTGGTTAGCGTTTAGGTAGTGGAGTTGGTACGAGGCCACGGCCCGCTAGTGTAGTTGGTGCGAGGCCACGGCCCGCTAGTGTAGTTGGTGCGAGGCCACGGCCCGAAGGAATAGCTGGTGCGATGCCACGGCCCGATCGTGTAGGCGTGTTGAAGTAGAACTAGGCATGGTTTGGTCAAAATACCCACTTCCCCTCCCCCTTCAACTCTCTTTCCCAGCGAATTTATAAATGTCTTGTAACTCGCTGGACCTGGTAAGACTGAGAGTCGTACCCCGGCCATTAGCATCTTTACAAGTGGCGCCCGAGCTGAGACCTAGGGGGCGTGTCATGTCGGCGGATTGAAGCCCCGCAAGCGTGCCCAAATAGGTATTTTCAAAAAAAAAAAAAAAAATACAGGGTATTTTTAGTCGGGCATACCCTAGACTGTAGGTACCCTAGCGGAGGATAAGAGAATAATAATATCGTATATGGGTGAAGCATAAAACTAGGGTATTAGGTAGTCCAGTATAACCTAGCGAACGTTTTTATACCCTGTGTTTTTTTGTTTTATTTTTATTTTTTTTGTGACGTGGCCGAAGATAATAAAAACAAATAAATAAATGAAAATAAAGTTAAATAAATAAAATAAAAATAAATAAATGAAAATAAACATAAATAAATAAAAATAAATTAAATAAATAAACAATAATAAATAGAGGAAAACAATAAGGCAAAGACCAAAGTGAGAAATGACCCAAATTTAAAAGAACATTAAGTGCATTTTTGTTGGTTTTTTTTTATTTGCCTCATCTTGATTTTTCTTATTTTCTCTCGCTTTTTCTGTAATCGGGTGCTTCCCTTTTATGACCTTTTTTATTGTTTGTTCTGTGGAAGTGGTCCAAGTAAGATAAAGAGAGAACCAAAAAAAAAAAAAAAAAAAAAAAGAGTTGAACTAATAAGAAACAAACAAAAGTGGATGTACAAGATCGGCATAAAAGTGACAAAGACACCAACTTAACAGAGAATAAATAAAGAGACCGACGGAACCCCTGAAGCAGGAAGAGCGGGAAACAGCGACGCCGACTACCGAGAAAGGTAGATAATATAAGATGGAGGCAGGTGAGTGCCAAAACCCGCTCGTAGGCGTACGTTAGATTCACCAGCGGCGCAAAGACGAGCTGGTGGCGATCGCCCAGGAGTTTGGGCTGCAAAAGGAGGGGCGCGTGGAGGAGCTGCGTAAGCGGCTGTCCACCTACGTGCAGGATGGCGGCCATTCATCTGAGATTTGGGCTCGGCTTGCCGAACTGGAATCTCAGTACGCTAAAACTCTTGAGCCGCCATCCTGGGGCGTCCCACTCGACTTTTTCGGGTGGCCACGTCAAAAGTCGGAGCCCGACATTAGGAGCTCCTAGTTGTACGGGCGTTTGCAGGCGCCCACCCCGAGCTTATCCGTCTCGGGTGTGGAGGAGGCTCCTGCTCTCGGTAGAAACGAAGACCGCCGAGCGACCGCGGTCAACGCAGAGGTAGGGCGGTCCCCTGCCGAACCGGGTAGTGGTCCCTACCATACTAGACCGTACCCTCAATCGGAGGCGAGGCCACTTCCCAATGTTCCGGAACAAGTTCGGAAGTGGGGCATGAGGTATGATGGCCGCTCCGACCCCCTTGGGTTCTTAGAGGACCTCGATGAGCGCGCCATCACCTATGGCATTGCCCTCGACCGAATGCCCAGGGCAATGAGCGCGGTGTTCTGAGACAGGGCTGCTCGTTGGTTTTTGAGCAGTGGGCTAATGGATGTGCCGTGGTCTGTTTTCAGAAGGGGTTTCCTAGAGTTTTTCCTACCTTCACGTTACTTCGAGAGGCTTGAGGACGAAATCCGGTCCCGAAGGCAGCGAGCCAGATGCGAGCCGGCGCAAGAGCTGCACCGGGTATACGAAAACGCCGCTCCTGAATACAGGCTTTATGTGCGACGGCAGGATTTCTCTACCCTATCCCAGCTAACTCAGCTGGCTGTGGAGTACGAGACCGTCGTGAGGCAGAGGGCGGAATACTCAGGAAGCCAATCAATGAGTCAGGGGGCCTTGAGTTCGAATAGTGCAGAATGGGCGAGGGCGGCACAGTCCCCGGGGGACATCTCAACCCGTTCCAGTCTACTCCCAGCGGATACGGAGCGACCGTTGTGGGCAGGGTCCCCGCCCCACCCGCCAAAGCTCATGCAGAGGTGGCTCATCAGATGATGAGCCAAGAGGCCGGGACCGAGTATGATCCGCGGGGAGCATGTCGTAGGTGCGGGCAAGAGGGGCACTTTGCTAGGGAATGTCTCAATGCCCCCGTCTTATTTTGTTGGGTATGTGGAGGCCGGGGCAGAAGTAGCCAGGAGTGTTGTCGCCGCGCGGAGGAGGGAAACGGGCAACGGCGTCGCCCGGGCCGGGATCGGGTCGGCGCCGATACATGCGGAACGCAGAAGTACGACACCCACTGAAGGTGGACGGTGGCCGGATCGTCGCTACGGTAGAGATTGGCGGGCGAACGATGCCTGCTACCATTGATACAGGGGCCACTCGCAGCTGCATGAGTGAAGACTGCGTACGCAAGTGTGCGATTCGGGGAAGAATGGAGGACATACAGGCGCGCATTCGTCTGGCAGATGGGTCCCCCTAGAGGTAGGGAAGGCCTTGAGATTAGACGTCAGCCTAGCGGGAAAGACGATCAGCAGGGTGATGCTCATCATCTGAGTGCAATGGGAACTACCATACGCTGCGACCAGGCGAAGTTGATCCTAGAGACAGTGACGACTCCGGTCGTGGGGCCAGGAACGAGTGAGGAGCCGAAGGAAGACCTCCTAGGTCATGAGAGGGGAGCACCTGCTCGGCAGCAGAAAGAGGATACCAAGAGGGGACCGAAGGATGGCCTCCCAGATCATGGAAAGGGAGCACCTGGTCGGCAACCGACGGAAATGACCATGACCAGGTCATGAAAAAGGAAGTGAAGTCCGGCTCAGATCGAGAGCCTGAAGAGCCCAAGAGGCGGCGAGTAGAGCTGCAAAGGCAGATCTACGCTGGTTACGGAAGCGGCACGGCGGAAACGTGCCAGGGAAAGGATGGAGTAGGAGCAATGGCCAGAATCGACACGGACACAGGGGGCCAGGAGCTACTGCCAGAGTCAAGCGATCATGGAGCTCTATCTGGAGTCGAAGCGGTGCCTGGAGGGGGCGAGAACAGCATCGAAGAGGCGGAGTGGCAAGCGGATCTGGATCCGGAACTGAGGGAGTTCCTGGAGTCAGAACTGGCACTCTTCGAGGGGCTGCAAGGAGTCTCACACATCGCGGAGCACAGGATCCGGCTAAAGGACGACAAGCCGTTGAAGCAGAGATATTATCTGAAGAATCCGGCCATACAGAGGGTGATTGATGAGCAAGTGGATGAGCTGATCCAGGCGAATGCCATCGAGCCTTCGCGTAGTCCGCACAGCGCCCCAATCGTCTTAGTCAAGAAGAAGACTGGCGAGTGGCGCATGTGCATCGACTACCGACAATTCAATGCACATTCCATTCCGGATGCTAATCCTGTGCCACGAATTAATCACATCCTGGAACGGTTGCGTCACGCCCGGTTCATTTCCACTTTGGATTTAAGGCACGGGTAATAGCAGATACCAATGGCAGCCGATAGTCGAGAATGTACGGCGTTCACGGTCCCTGGAAGAGGTCTTTTCCAATGGCGGGTTATTCCATTTGGCTTACATTCGGCGTGTGCGACATTTCAGCGAGCCTTGGACACGGTAATAGGGCCGGAGATGGAGCCTCATGCGTTCGCTTACCTAGACGACATCGTGGTAATAGGAGCAACGAAAGAACAGCATGTAGAAAATTTGAGGGAGGTATTCCGCCGGTTTAGGGCGGCCAATCTCAGGCTAAATAGAAAGAAGTGCAGCTTCTTCAGAGAGAGGTTGGTATAACTGGGACATGTCATTTGCGGGGAAGGAATACGTACCGATCCAGAGAAAGTGGAGGCGATGCGGAACATACATACGGACGGACGGACAGACAGACGGACATGGCTAGATCGGCTCGGCTGTTGATGCTGATCAAGGATATATAAGCTTTATGGGGTCGGAGATGTTTCCTTTCTTCCTTTTTACCTATTTTCAATGGGTTCAGGGTATAAAAAACAGAGATATTTTTTTTAAGATACACAGTTAATGGCAACGGTACCACCAGAGGAACGCGTCAAGGCTCAGAGTACAGTCGGCCACAAAACATGTACGCGAATTGTGCCGCTTCCTGGGTTTAGTGAACTACTATCGCCGCTGTATGCGGCATAAGAATTTTAGGCATCGCTTAATGATTTGACGCGTAACATGAAAAAGAGTGAAAAAGGACCTGTAGAGTGGACGGCGAAAACAAGTAGGGCATCTGCAAATGCAGCCTCTATCGGTCATCCTAGTCCACACGCAGATCTGGATCTGACTTGTGTTGCCTCCGACACAGCCATCGGTGCGGTACTGGAGAAATTCAACAGAGATATAAGAGAGCCCTAGGTTTCTTTTCGAAAAAACTTAGCGCAACGGAAGGCAGGTATAGCACATACGACAGCGAGCTGATAAGTATTTTAAAGCTACATGCCAAGTTTGTCGATTTTTATCGATTACATGGAAACGGGCCAAGTTATCGAATATCGGACATGGCTAGATCGAAACGGCTATTGATGCTGATCAAGAATATATATACTTTATATATATACTTCGAATCCATTTTTATTAATACTGTTCCAAAAATATAATTGAAGCAGTGAGAAATTATTGTATCAAGATCGCTATGGTCGTAATTGAAATCGATTAGGCGCATCACTCCAAAAACGTATTTGTATTATCTAATGAAAACCAGATTTAAATTTTTATATATGATATGATATATATTTTTTTTTCTCCGTTGCGATGATCGCCACGACCAATCGTGCAGGGAGCAAATTTGTAAATCGTGCATAAAAAGATGAGAGTAACTAGACCGAGAAAAAAGATAGCTCAGCCAAATATGACAACTGTTTTTTTATTTTTCTTCTTGTGCAAATCTTTTTGTTACAGCAATTCGTCGCCTTATATCAACGTACGTAAGTGGTATAATTCTTTATCATAAATTAATACCTCCTTTAATGAAGAGAAGGGAAGAGAAAAAGAGAGTGATCAAACCTTTTCTAGATCAGCACAAAAAATTGAATAAAAAAAAAGAAAAATTTAAAGAGTAAATTTGAAAGCGATTATAACTTAAAAGAATATGAATTAGAATACACTACTAAAATTAACTTTAACTTTAAGTTGGCTACATTAGTCATTTCATCCCAACATGAAGTCATTATCAATTTTTTTTTCCAAGCATACATTTTAAATCTCTTTGTATTTACCCGTAAGTTTTAATCAACCTTATTCCGACCCTCTTCACATGATTTTACTTTTACTTTCACTTGAGCTTGTTGTGAATTCTGTTAGAAACGATGAAATTTCGCGATATAATAAATTAGTTAAAGTGGAATTTTAGCATGTACTAATTTGTTATCGATGTGGAGCCATGCGTCGGAGTAATAAAGTAGTGTAATCTTTATTGTTTTAGGGATCACCGACCAATTGTCTGATCAAGGGGCCCCGGTGATGGTGGTGATAGGGTGGGCAACAGTTGTCGCATTAATATCAGCACAGCATAGCATCAACAACATCAGCTACTGACCCTTTTGGCAGACTAGTAACTGTTCTGTGGTTTTCTCAATCTTTTCTATTTAATTTGAATACAATCGAATTTCTCAACCGAACGCAAATTTATATGTCATTATTAACACCTGCGAGTAGGTAGCACAATGAAATCCTATAAAACCCACCTCAGCGCGTGATTCGCTAGTGGCTACATGACCATCAGCTGGCTAACATGCGTCGTATGTTACAATATTATATGTTATAATTATATTTCGCGCTTAGGGGCAAAAAGCATCCATTCTGGCTGGCCCCGACTGATATTTCTTCTCCTTTGTGAACAATACCCGACAGTACACAGAAAGTTCGATTGTATTCGTCCTCTTATTTTCCTTAAGTTTTTCTTAGATCAATATAGCTTTAAATGGCCTTAACTGCCAAGACTTAAGTATAGCTACTAACTTATTGGTTTTGTCAAATATCATTGGATGTGTTTTAACTTTAATTGGTTAGAGCTCCGTGATTTACATTTACAAAAACCATTTTAATCCCTGTAGAATTTCTTGTCCTTGTATAGTAAATGTTGTTTATTGGTTTTACGCAGAGAAATGTGCTGCGGCCATCCCATTTACTTTTACACTGACCCAATCATACCCAACTGTTGCTCTATGGAGTTTGCGCTTCTTACGCACTTAAGTCGCTACCTAGGCAACTGTTATTCCTTTCCGTCTAATTTTATTGCTATTTAAATTCTTTCTAAGAAATTCCTGGAGTAGTTGAGCACATCAATAGAACCAAGCTCTTGTTTGTTGCCTTCTTTGATTTCTTATGTGGGCATAACATATAATTGGCTGCCAGATCTCAATTTAACATTTTCCTATCGCTGAGAAAGCAAAATGAAGATATTAGTTGACGGTGGAGTCAAGTGTGCTTGGGGTAGAATTGAAACTTGCCGCTTAATTCTTAATATGTAGTTTTCTCCTCCCTAATTTTTTTCTCCTTTCGACTAATTGATCGGTTACGTGGCTAATGCAAATCGTTATCTTTTTATGAAAGCGATCGCACGGAATCCAAACATTTTTATGAAAATTTCGTATACATCAATTTTTGTTATTTTTGAGTTTTGATTCAGATCTGTATCGTAAAGAAAACCATTTATTAATTATTAATTGATTAAGTTTATAAATTGTTGGAGAGAAATGGCCGGCTCTACAAGACCTGAAATTTAAACTAACCGTGAAGACGCTGTCACACCTTTCTGTTTGTGTTCGCAAGTCATTTTAGGTCAGATATTAATGACCAGTTGTGGTCATGCCTTTCACAAAGATTGTTTTAAGTGCATAAAGAAACAATTGTCCGGTGTGTGAACAAGCTTTACAAATTGCAAGTTCCCAATCTGTATCAAATTTAAATTCTGAACGTCCGTCAATTTCGTCAATTTCGATCCCTTTAAACTAGATCGCAGTCAAAAGAAATGGATAGATCCAACATGGCTGATGCTCCAATGAATTCCGAGCTTTTAAACACGTCCGCCCCTAATGTGGGCAACAGAGAAACCATTGATGTAATGCAAACAGTGATGGCGGGGACAATATCCGCTGAGATGGCAAAGCAGACTTTAGCATCAGCCATGGCACAGCTTAACGAGGAGGTAGCTCAAGCAATTACTTCACGGTTACAATCTGGTCTGTAGCTCCAACCGAAGAAAGATGGCACTCATTGAGCTGCAAAACTTGCAACAACTTTTGTCCAGCTCACAGATACATACAGCCTCTGCTCAAGCGAGTGGGTCTTAACAAACCTCGATCCAGATTTCAACATATTTCGATTTGCCGATCGTATAAGCCAAATAATGGCAAACTGGAAATTGCGGTTCAGTGGTAAATTCAGTGGATCAGTTCACGTAGATGATTTTATTTATAGAGTACAAGCATTGACTTTAGAAACCCGGAATGGAAATTTCGAATTAGTAGCTCGGTATGCCAGCAATTTATTTGAAGGTAATGCCGCTGAATGGTTTTGGCGATACCATAAAAGTGTGCCACTCATTCGTTGGCATGAACTGTGTGAAGCACTTAAAGGACAGTTTAATGATACGCGCACTTATCCAAATATTTGCTCCGAAATAGGTTTCTTTTCGAAAAAACTTAGCGTAACGGAAGGCAGGTATAGCACATACGACAGCGAACTGATAAGTATTTTAAATGGGGAGACATCGTTATAACGACAGTCAATGCAAGTCAACAAGCAAACTTTTCTCTACTGCGACTTATCGAAAGCAACTCCTAGACCATATATTTCACGTCTATTGGGATACAACATATTTTCAAAAGTTCCCCGACTCTCTTATCCTAGTGGCAGGCCTACAATCAAACAAATTTGTGCTAAATATGTTTGACCGTCGCTGCGTAAGGACATCTTGGCATGGTCACGAAATTGCTTGCCATGTCAGAGGACAAAAATACATAAACACAGCTCGATGGTACCTACCAAAACCACTGTCCCTGACCGTAAATTTGACCATATACTCCTCGACATTGTCGTGATGCCTTTCGTACGTGGATACAGCTATTGCCTGACGCAGATTTACCGGAGGCAGTACCTCTGCAGGATATGACAGCGCAGACGGTCTGCGATGCAATTTGGTCATGCTGGATATCACGGTTTGGGTGTCCCTTGATAATCACCACCGATCAAGGGGCCCAATTCGAGTCTGCACTCTTCAAATCACTGGCTAATTTATTGGGAAGTGACACACGACACCAAACCACTCTTAGGCAAACTGCATGGTCGAGCGTTGGCATAGGTCTATGATAGCCGCTTTAATGTGCAACCCGCAGACTCCGTGGACCAAACTACTTCCATCTGTAATGCTTGACCTGAAATGTTGTACGGGTGCACACCTCGCCTTCTCAACGAATATTTCTACGACCTGGACGTACCCTCGAATCCATGCCAGTTTGTCAGTCAGTTTCGTACCAACATGCAGGTGGTAAGACCGACGCCAGCTTCACATCATAGCCACTCGAAACTCTTTCTGCACAAAGCCACACATGAATGCTTTCATGTATTCGTCAGGACTGACGCGATAAAGCATGAAGTATGAAGTGATATCCAAGCCATCAGATCGGCTCCTCGTCGCGCGGATTAATGACAAAGAAACAGCATTGTTGATCGACAGATTAAAAGCTGCATTTATGGCAATTGAAGAGGCTGACGAAGCCGTCCCCACGAATGACGCAGCTGATTCCAAAGATGACGGAGGTTCACTAATCAAAGTTCCATCACTTAGCACGTATGAAAAGCAGCATAGGACTCGCCCTTACAATCTATGACTTGTCTAGGGGGGAGCCCTGTGGCAGCCCTAGCCACGATCTATCGGCCAATATATATCGGGCCTACCTCTAAGCTGCCATTCAGGGTTGGAAGAAAAAAGATGCCAATCAGAGGGAACAGCAACAAGAGAAGATAATAAAAACTATTTCACTATTATATTCGTTTTTACAAATGAAACTAACAATAAGAATATAATTGGCTAAAAGGCCAAACGTGGATGTAGATAGCGCCATTTCTGAGTCACGATCGGCGGTGCAAGTTAGGAAGGCAATGTGGAGACTGCTTTGCATATTTTGTTAAGTAATTGGAAATGGCGAATGTTCCACTATCCCATGCTACTGGGTTTCGTTTGGCCGAACCTTGCTACTAGTACCCTTTTTGTATTCTGTTCGACATAGGAGAGAGTTGTGGTCTCGACAAAAAAAAAAAATGATCCTGTTACAAATGTCTACACGTTAAATCGCGCCGTCCATACACATTTTTCTGGGCCATAATGAGAAGTGCCAAACCCAAAGAGCGGTAAGTTGGCCAGGGTTTTTTTTTTCCCTTTTTCTTTTTTTGAGTCAGAAAGATTTGATTTCCTGTGTAATTACAGGATTGGCACTAAGCACGAGCTCAACATATAGTACGAGTTCAGAACTTGATACCTGATGAAAAATTAGCACTAGACTAAAACTTAGTACCAGGCTAAGTTAAGCACCAGGAGAAAGTAGTGCAGACTAAATTGAATAAAATGCTTACAATGCCCCAATCAGATGTTCCTTCTGGAGATGAATTAATGTGGTCCCAGCAATTAAGTGAATTCGCGGTCTGTAGTGGAGCATATGGGGGAGACTATCGTCGCTGCATTGTCGCCGAATAAGTGTTACTCTTAGCATCTTAGCAGTTAACGTCGACGGTGAAGCTGCATATTTTTCGGACATTATTTTGGTGTGATACTTTTATTACCTGCGTTATAATAATGATATGGGCATACTTAGTGGCACTGTGTTCCAAAAATATAATTGAAGCAGTCAGAAATTGTTGTATCATGATCGCCATGGGCGTAATTGAAATCGATTAGGCGCATCACACCAAAAACGTTTAACATTGTCTTTAATTCTAATTTGTATTATCTTATGAAAAAAAGAATTATATTTTCATTCGGTCAATTCCTTTTTTTTTCTCATGATCTTTTTTTTTCTTTTTCTCCGTTGCGATGATCGCCATGTTGGTCGTGAAAGCAAATTTTTAAATTGTAAAAAAAAAAATGGAGAGTTACTATAGCCAGAAAAAACATAGCTCAGCCAAATATGACAAGTGTTTTTTTTATATATTTTTCTTCTTTTGCCCTTTTGTACAAATCTTTTTGTTACAGCAATTCGTCGCCTTATATCAACGAGAGCGCCTTTGGAGATGATGGTAGGTTCGTAAGTGGTACACAAAAAATAGAATGAAAAGAAAAATTTTAAAGATTTAGTTTGAAAGTGATTACAAATTAAAAGAACACGAAATAAAATAGACTACTTTTTCGTATATCTTTATTTTACAACTTTTCGTTTGTCCACTCAGTTCAACCGCTCAAACATGAGTGCCATCTTTTCTCCTTTTTATCGATGTTGTTTTATTTCCAACATCGATAAATTCCCTTATTCTATCGATACATACATCGCTTAAATCTAATACTTAAGCATTTATTATAATCTTTACATTCTTCTGACCTGACAATATTAATCGACCTCGATTTACATACTAGCGGATAATACTATATTTACACTACTAGCCCATGGCTTAAGCCGTGCAGGATCTAAGACACTCCAATATGGTAATTGAGTCATTTGACAGTTGTCAATGTCCACTACTTCGAACGATCATTTTCAAACACGTGACTGATCTTATATGGACAACGATATTTCGGAGAAAATTTTTTATTGATACCAGGCGTTATATCCACATTTCCAATTGCAACATAATCACCTACTCCATACTTCAAATGAGCTCTATGTATTTTTCTATACATGTCCTCATTTCTCAATGGTGATTGAGCAATATTTTCAACTGCCATCTTTCTGATAGACCCCAACTCTCGCTGCTCTATGCTATTGATCTTAGTCTCGAAATATTCGGCAAGCTCATCTACAATGGGTCCTTTTTGGTCGACTCCAAATAGTAGCATACTAGGCGTTTTCCGCGTACTACTGTGGACGGCGTTGTTGATGGCATATTCTACTCTATACAGTAATCCGACTGAAGCAGCGGTTCCGACAATGTTTCAAGCATTGGAGTTAATACACGATTCACTTGCTCCACTTGACCATTGGCCTGTGGCGCGCCCGTTGCCAACATAATATGCTCTATGTCCCGTTCTGTCAAAAATGTACTAAACTCTAAAGAAGTAAAGCACATATTATTGTTTTATGATATTATTGTTTTATGGCGACTATAGAATACGAAATATTTCGTCCATGAGTCTCTGGCCTCTCGTGTACTTGTTTTATTCACCGGAAAGAGTTTGACAAACTTTGTATATGCGTCCACTATCACTAACAAGTTTTTTTTTTTAGAGTTTATGCCCGGTAAGGGCCTTAGGTGATCGATATGTAGGGTATGAAACGGTACACAAGGTGTGGGTGTACTATGCAGCGTCCTGTTGTGAATAGTCTTCGGAACCGAATGCAATATACACTGCAAGCAATAATAAAGTTTTCTACTTTAATGCGCATAGAGGGGAACCAATACGACTTATTCAGATTATTAACACACTTGTCTGCTGCTAAATGTCCCAATTTATCCTGTGCTACTCGAATTAATTGATCTTCCATACAGGAGGGAGCATACAATCGCAAGTTATCTTTTTCATCTATTTTGTACACAACACCATCTACTAATTCGAACCAAAGAACTTCAGCATTTTCTAACAACTCACCGGCTCTTACTACGTCTGGGATCTCTCACCTGCTCAGTTTGCAATATTAAATCAATATCTTTTTTCGTCATGCCTACCACACTAACAATTGGCAAAGCCTGCAGTACTGACTCCTCTAAAAACTCAATTTCTTCAATATTGTTGCTACTTACTTTTTGCTCTACAACTTGAACTTCTCCCTGCCTCTCCCCATGGCTTTTTACTATCGTTCATATGATTATTGTTAGGGACATTACTCAAGTTATCACTATGATCATCACTACATTTGTCTATGTACTCATTTCTATGGTTATCTTTATGCTGATCTCTACAGTTAACTCTATGCTCATCACTACGGTTATCTCTATGCTGCTCCGTACGGTTAATTTTATGCTCATCAATACATTCTTCAGTATGGCTATCACTACGGTTATCTCTATATACGTTACTATACTCATCATTTACTTAATCAGCTTGTCTACTCAATGCGTCCACGTGCGACATGTTACTCCCGGTCATAATTTTCCAATTCCAGAGACCAACGAGCTATCTTTGGATTTAAAGCTTTTCGACTAAGGGTTTGCTCTAAAGAATTGCAATCAGTGACTATCTTAAAGGGTCTATGCTCTAGATAAACCCTGAAACGGCGTAATGCATAAATATTAGCAAGGGTTTCAAGCTCAAAGCTATGATATCTGGACCCAGCAGCTGTAGTCTTGCCAGAATAGAAAGCTACCGGGTGCATTTTTCCATCATCTTCACGTTGCATTAATACAGCACCGAAACCGTGTGCACTTGCGTCAGTGTGCAGTTCAGTTTCTCTATTGGGATTGAATATAGCCAGTACCGGATGATTAACCAATGCTGATTTAAGCGCGTTAAATGCCTCTAGTTGCTCTTTGTTAAGAGGGAAAGAACCGCCCTTCTTCAATAGTTCTGTCTGGGGTCTAGCTATTATAGCAAATGAGAACACAAAACGACAGAATTTCGAAAGAAAACCCAAGCATGAGTGCAAACTATTAAGATTATAGGTATAGGATACTTTCTTAACGCCTCCAAATGTGATTATTTTGGTGCTATGCCGTTTTAATTAATTCTATATCCCAAGAATTCACATTCATTTTCTAAAAATATACACTTCTTTAGGTTAATTTCTAGATTATATTCACTAATTCGATCCATCAGTTCACTTAAAATATCTAGATGCTCCTCGACAGTTTTTGTCGCCACTACAATATCATCCATATATGCTACAATTTTTGAGCTCTAATAAGATCCCTAAATACATCAAAAGTAGACCTCTCAAAAATAGCTGGTCCGTTTCTAAGGCCAAATGGCATTCCTAATGACCTTGTGGGGTTGCAAAGGACGGGTACTGCACAGATTTTGCTTGTACCAGTTAATCTAATAGTCGTCTGCTATCTCTGACGTATGGTATTGTCACTTTTGCTACTTAAATATCCGGATCTTATTAGTACAGTACATTCGTCAGTTGCCTGCTTACCAATACCTGACACGACATTATACCCTTCATTTTCTTCAATATCAATATTTGCGCAAAATTCAATAAAGTTGTCGCTTTGGTCGCATGTTTGACTATCATTGTGACACATCGGCTGCAATGGACTGGTGTCTGAACTTATTTGGTTAGTCGGTAGATTAATTATTTTCCTATTATCAATAGTATTGGAGAACAAAGATTGATTATTATCATTCGTGCTTTTCATTTTATTTTGATAAACTAATTTAATATTCATGTTTGTCAATAAATCTCGGCCTAATAGCACTTTGCTGGGTAATGCTTTGGATGTTACCACATAAAATAAAATCAAATTCTTGACAAAATTAATAAAGCCTTCAATTTGGCCTTTAATGGGGATAATTTTTCCTCCTAATCCTAATCCTAATTTCGTATACATCAATTTTTGTTTTTTTTGAGTTTTGATTCAGATCTGTATCGTAAAGAAAACCATTTATTAATTATTAATTGATTAAGTTTATAAATTGTTGGAGAGAAATGGCCGGCTCTACAAGACCTGAAATTTAAACTAACCGTGAAGACGCTGTCACACCTTGCTGTTTGTGTTCGCAAGTCATTTTAGGTCAGATATTAATGACCAGTTGTGGTCATGCCTTTCACAAAGATTGTTTTAAGTGCATAAAGAAACAATTGTCCGGTGTGTGAACAAGCTTTACAAATTGCAAGTTCCCAATCTGTATCAAATTTAAATTCTGAACGTCCGTCAATTTCGTCAATTTCGATCCCTTTAAACTAGATCGCAGTCAAAAGAAATGGATAGATCCAACATGGCTGATGCTCCAATGAATTCCGAGCTTTTAAACACGTCCGCCCCTAATGTGGGCAACAGAGAAACCATTGATGTAATGCAAACAGTGATGGCGGGGACAATATCCGCTGAGATGGCAAAGCAGACTTTAGCATCAGCCATGGCACAACTTAACGAGGAGGTAGCTCAAGCAATTACTTCACGGTTACAATCTGGTCTGTAGCTCCAACCGAAGAAAGATGGCACTCATTGAGCTGCAAAACTTGCAACAACTTTTGTCTAGCTGACAGATACATACAGCCTCTGCTCAAGCGAGTGGGTCTTAACAAACCTCGATCCAGATTTCAACATATTTCGATTTGCCGATCGTATAAGCCAAATAATGGCAAACTGGAAATTGCGGTTCAGTGGTAAATTCAGTGGATCAGTTCACGTTGATGATTTTATTTATAGAGTACAAGCATTGACTTTAGAAACCCGGAATGGAAATTTCGAATTAGTAGCTCGGTATGCCAGCAATTTATTTGAAGGTAATGCCGCTGAATGGTTTTGGCGATACCATAAAAGTGTGCCACTCATTCGTTGGCATGAACTGTGTGAAGCACTTAAAGGACAGTTTAATGATACGCGCACTTATCCAAATATTTGCTCCGAAATAGAACTACGAAAGCTACGCTCGATTGTATCTTTTGGTGAGTTTTATGGAGCGGTTGTAGCCTTAGCAGATAAACTCGCACACCCCATGTCTGAGCGCTATTAGAAACGTTAAGAGCAAATCTTCTTCCAGAAATTCAACACGAAATCTTGTATGAGTCTGTTAGCACAATAGCCCAACTGCGACACCACTCGGGAAGTCATATGCAGTGAGATGCTAAACCTCAAGTCATACAGCGCCCTAAATAACGCATTGTTAACGCCTTATATCAACAGTCCAAAAATTAATCCGATTATGAGGTGTCCGAGGTGACGGAAAACGGCAAATGCAGCCTAAGAGAGCCCCTAGGTTTCTTTTCGAAAAAACTTAGCGTAACGGAAGGCAGGTATAGCACATACGACAGCGAACTGATAAGTATTTTAAATGGGGAGACATCGTTATAACGACAGTCAATGCAAGTCAACAAGCAAACTTTTCTCTACTGCGACTTATCGAAAGCAACTCCTAGACCATATATTTCACGTCTATTGGGATACAACATATTTTCAAAAGTTCCCCGACTCTCTTATCCTAGTGGCAGGCCTACAATCAAACAAATTTGTGCTAAATATGTTTGACCGTCGATGCGTAAGGACATCTTGGCATGGTCACGAAATTGCTTGCCATGTCAGAGGACAAAAATACATAAACACAGCTCGATGGTACCTACCAAAACCACTGTCCCTGACCGTAAATTTGACCATATACTCCTCGACATTGTCGTGATGCCTTTCGTACGTGGATACAGGTATTGCCTGACGCAGATTTACCGGAGGCAGTACCTCTGCAGGATATGACAGCGCAGACGGTCTGCGATGCAATTTGGTCATGCTGGATATCACGGTTTGGGTGTCCCTTGATAATCACCACCGATCAAGGGGCCCAATTCGAGTCTGCACTCTTCAAATCACTGGCTAATTTATTGGGAAGTGACACACGACACCAAACCACTCTTAGGCAAACTGCATGGTCGAGCGTTGGCATAGGTCTATGATAGCCGCTTTAATGTGCAACCCGCAGACTCCGTGGACCAAACTACTTCCATCTGTAATGCTTGACCTGAAATGTTGTACGGGTGCACACCTCGCCTTCTCAACGAATATTTCTACGACCTGGACGTACCCTCGAATCCATGCCAGTTTGTCAGTCAGTTTCGTACCAACATGCAGGTGGTAAGACCGACGCCAGCTTCACATCATAGCCACTCGAAACTCTTTCTGCACAAAGCCACACATGAATGCTTTCATGTATTCGTCAGGACTGACGCGATAAAGCATGAAGTATGAAGTGATATCCAAGCCATCAGATCGGCTCCTCGTCGCGCGGATTAATGACAAAGAAACAGCATTGTTGATCGACAGATTAAAAGCTGCATTTATGGCAATTGAAGAGGCTGACGAAGCCGTCCCCACGAATGACGCAGCTGATTCCAAAGATGACGGAGGTTCACTAATCAAAGTTCCATCACTTAGCACGTATGAAAAGCAGCATAGGACTCGCCCTTACAATCTATGACTTGTCTAGGGGGGAGCCCTGTGGCAGCCCTAGCCACGATCTATCGGCCAATATATATCGGGCCTACCTCTAAGCTGCCATTCAGGGTTGGAAGAAAAAAGATGCCAATCAGAGGGAACAGCAACAAGAGAAGATAATAAAAACTATTTCACTATTATATTCGTTTTCACAAATGAAACTAACAATAAGAATATAATTGGCTAAAAGGCCAAACGTGGATGTAGATAGCGCCATTTATGAGTCACGATCGGCGGTGCAAGTTAGGAAGGCAATGTGGAGACTGCTTTGCATATTTTGTTAAGTAATTGGAAATGGCGAATGTTCCACTATCCCATGCTAATGGGTTTCGTTTGGCCGAACCTTGCTACTAGTACCCTTTTTGTATTCTGTTCGACAAAGAAGAGAGAGTTGTGGTCTCGACAAAAAAAAAAAAAATGATCCTGTTACAAATGTCTACACGTTAAATCGCGCCGTCCATACACATTTTTCTGGGCCATAATGAGAAGTGCCAAACCCAAAGAGCGGTAAGTTGGCCAGGGTTTTTTTTTCCCTTTTTCTTTTTTTGAGTCAGAAAGATTTAATTTCCTGTGTAATTACAGGATTGGCACTAAGCACGAGCTCAACATATAGTACGAGTTCAGAACTTGATACCTGATGAAAAATTAGCACTAGACTAAAACTTAGTACCAGGCTAAGTTAAGCACCAGGAGAAAGTAGTGCAGACTAAATTGAATAAAATGCTTACAATGCCCCAATCAGATGTTCCTTCTGGAGATGAATTAATGTGGTCCCAGCAATTAAGTGAATTCGCGGTCTGTAGTGGAGCATATGGGGGAGACTATCGTCGCTGCATTGTCGCCGAATAAGTGTTACTCTTAGCATCTTAGCAGTTAACGTCGATGGTGAAGCTGCATATGGCGTAATTGAAATAGATTAGGCGCATCACACCAAAAACGTTTAACATTGTCTTTAATTCTAATTTGTATTATCTTATGAAAAAAAGAATTATATTTTCATTCGGTCAATTCCTTTTTTTTTTCTCATGATCTTTTTTTTTCTTTTTCTCCGTTGCGATGATCGCCATGTTGGTCGTGAGAGCAAATTTTTAAATTGTAAAAAAAAAAATGGAGAGTTACTATAGCCAGAAAAAACATAGCTCAGCCAAATATGACAAGTGTTTTTTTTATATATTTTTCTTCTTTTGCCCTTTTGTACAAATCTTTTTGTTACAGCAATTCGTCGCCTTATATCAACGAGAGCGCCTTTGGAGATGATGGTAGGTTCGTAAGTGGTACACAAAAAATGGAATGAAAAGAAAAATTTTAAAGATTTAGTTTGAAAGTGATTACAAATTAAAAGAACACGAAATAAAATAGACTACTTTTTCGTATATCTTTATTTTACAACTTTTCGTTTGTCCACTCAGTTCAACCGCTCAAACATGAGTGCCATCTTTTCTCCTTTTTATCGATGTTGTTTTATTTCCAACATCGATAAATTCCCTTATTCTATCGATACATACATCGCTTAAATCTAATACTTAAGCATTTATTATAATCTTTACATTCTTCTGACAATATTAATCGACCTCGATTTACATACTAGCGGATAATACTATATTTACACTACTAGCCCATGGCTTAAGCCGTGCAGGATCTAAGACACTCCAATATGGTAATTGAGTCATTTGACAGTTGTCAATGTCCACTACTTCGAACGATCATTTTCAAACACGTGACTGATCTTATATGGACAACGATATTTCGGAGAAAATTTTTTATTGATACCAGGCGTTATATCCACATTTCCAATTGCAACATAATCACCTACTCCATACTTCAAATGAGCTCTATGTATTTTTCTATACATGTCCTCATTTCTCAATGGTGATTGAGCAATATTTTCAACTGCCATCTTTCTGATAGACCCCAACTCTCGCTGCTCTATGCTATTGATCTTAGTCTCGAAATATTCGGCAAGCTCATCTACAATGGGTCCTTTTTGGTCGACTCCAAATAGTAGCATACTAGGCGTTTTCCGCGTACTACTGTGGACGGCGTTGTTAATGGCATATTCTACTCTATACAGTAAACCGACTGAAGCAGCGGTTCCGACAATGTTTCAAGCATTGGAGTTAATACACGATTCACTTGCTCCACTTGACCATTGGCCTGTGGCGCGCCCGTTGCCAACATAATATGCTCTATGTCCCGTTCTGTCAAAAATGTACTAAACTCTAAAGAAGTAAAGCACATATTATTGTTTTATGATATTATTGTTTTATGGCGACTATAGAATACGAAATATTTCGTCCATGAGTCTCTGGCCTCTCGTGTACTTGTTTTATTCACCGGAAAGAGTTTGACAAACTTTGTATATGCGTCCACTATCACTAACAAGTTTTTTTTTTTAGAGTTTATGCCCGGTAAGGGCCTTAGGTGATCGATATGTAGGGTATGAAACGGTACACAAGGTGTGGGTGTACTATGCAGCGTCCTGTTGTGAATAGTCTTCGGAACCGAATGCAATATACACTGCAAGCAATAATAAAGTTTTCTACTTTAATGCGCATAGAGGGGAACCAATACGACTTATTCAGATTATTAACACACTTGTCTGCTGCTAAATGTCCCAATTTATCCTGTGCTACTCGAATTAATTGATCTTCCATACAGGAGGGAGCATACAATCGCAAGTTATCTTTTTCATCTATTTTGTACACAACACCATCTACTAATTCGAACCAAAGAACTTCAGCATTTTCTAACAACTCACCGGCTCTTACTACGTCTGGGATCTCTCACCTGCTCAGTTTGCAATATTAAATCAATATCTTTTTTCGTCATGCCTACCACACTAACAATTGGCAAAGCCTGCAGTACTGACTCCTCTAAAAACTCAATTTCTTCAATATTGTTGCTACTTACTTTTTGCTCTACAACTTGAACTTCTCCCTGCCTCTCCCCATGGCTTTTTACTATCGTTCATATGATTATTGTTAGGGACATTACTCAAGTTATCACTATGATCATCACTACATTTGTCTATGTACTCATTTCTATGGTTATCTTTATGCTGATCTCTACAGTTAACTCTATGCTCATCACTACGGTTATCTCTATGCTGCTCCGTACGGTTAATTTTATGCTCATCAATACATTCTTCAGTATGGCTATCACTACGGTTATCTCTATATACGTTACTATACTCATCATTTACTTAATCAGCTTGTCTACTCAATGCGTCCACGTGCGACATGTTACTCCCGGTCATAATTTTCCAATTCCAGAGACCAACGAGCTATCTTTGGATTTAAAGCTTTTCGACTAAGGGTTTGCTCTAAAGAATTGCAATCAGTGACTATCTTAAAGGGTCTTATTAATACAGCACCGAAACCGTGTGCACTTGCGTCAGTGTGCAGTTCAGTTTCTCTATTGGGATTGAATATAGCCAGTACCGGATGATTAACCAATGCTGATTTAAGCGCGTTAAATGCCTCTAGTTGCTCTTTGTTAAGAGGGAAAGAACCGCCCTTCTTCAATAGTTCTGTCTGGGGTCTAGCTATTATAGCAAATGAGAACACAAAACGACAGAATTTCGAAAGAAAACCCAAGCATGAGTGCAAACTATTAAGATTATAGGTATAGGATACTTTCTTAACGCCTCCAAATGTGATTATTTTGGTGCTATGCCGTTTTAATTAATTCTATATCCCAAGAATTCACATTCATTTTCTAAAAATATACACTTCTTTAGGTTAATTTCTAGATTATATTCACTAATTCGATCCATCAGTTCACTTAAAATATCTAGATGCTCCTCGACAGTTTTTGTCGCCACTACAATATCATCCATATATGCTACAATTTTTGAGCTCTAATAAGATCCCTAAATACATCAAAAGTAGACCTCTCAAAAATAGCTGGTCCGTTTCTAAGGCCAAATGGCATTCCTAATGACCTTGTGGGGTTGCAAAGGACGGGTACTGCACAGATTTTGCTTGTACCAGTTAATCTAATAGTCGTCTGCTATCTCTGACGTATGGTATTGTCACTTTTGCTACTTAAATATCCGGATCTTATTAGTACAGTACATTCGTCAGTTGCCTGCTTACCAATACCTGACACGACATTATACCCTTCATTTGCTTCAATATCAATATTTGCGCAAAATTCAATAAAGTTGTCGCTTTGGTCGCATGTTTGACTATCATTGTGACACATCGGCTGCAATGGACTGGTGTCTGAACTTATTTGGTTAGTCGGTAGATTAATTATTTTCCTATTATCAATAGTATTGGAGAACAAAGATTGATTATTATCATTCGTGCTTTTCATTTTATTTTGATAAACTAATTTAATATTCATGTTTGTCAATAAATCTCGGCCTAATAGCACTTTGCTGGGTAATTCTTTGGATGTTACCACATAAAATAAAATCAAATTCTTGACATAATTAATAAAGCCTTCAATTTGGCCTTTAATGGGGATAATTTTTCCTCCTAATCCATAATATTTTTCAAAGCATGGTCTAAATACTAAAGATTTTGAAACTAATGATTCATCAATGAAACTTACTGGACTACCGGTATCAATAAAAGCACGAATTTTTATCTCTGATCACCAGGCGCTACGCTCTTCTAATTTTTCTCCAGATTTGGATTCCTCTTGCGGCATCACGGTGCAGCCATTAACTCCCTGCCGCGGGCACTGACGATACTGATGCTCGGTGCTCCAACATTGGAAGCATGCTCCCTCGGGTCTTATTGGCTGCTTACAATCAGATATCCAATGCCCCAACTGACGGCAGTTAAAGCACCTTATTTCTTGTTGAACCAAAGATGTCCTCGGCTTAGGATTTCCGCTACCTTCAGCACGAGCAACAGCAACTGCTGGCACTTCACGAAACTGTTCGTAAATGAGGACCTTTTCACGCAATTCATCCAGCGATGTACAATATCTCATAGATGCAGCAGCGCCTGTTTTATCTTGCAGCCCGTTGACAATGTACTGAATGACGTCACTCGTCGCCAAATCAGCTAGCATAGCCATGCTGCACATCGCAACGAAATACTGAAGAGTGCTTCTCCTTTTTTTATTTTTCTTGACTCCATCTGCTTACCAATGTCCCAAGCTGTCACCCTACGCCTAAAGGTATGGATTACCTCCTCTTTCATGTCCTTTTAAGTTAAGATTCCAGTATTGTGCATATATTATTGGGCAGATCCAGCCAGCAGATGTTTAGCATAAATAAATCGCTTCATCAAGTTTACATTGTAGAGGTCCATCATATCCTCGAAATCACGAGTTCACATTGACACAGGGTATTTATCGTCCCCAGAGAAAGGACGTACCAAAGCTTCAACATCTTTGATACTCAAAGCATCTTTTTGCACTGGCACAGTGCGAGTTGCGGCGATTTCCATTTTCAGTACTGCCACCTGCAGTTCGGCAACTCGGTTCTAGCGGAAAAAAGTTTTTCCAAACGGTCCAAATCTTGCATTTCGGTCACACAATTTTCCGTTATCTCGCATAATTGGTCTGCATTGCGTCGTTCGAGTTTTGTGCTGTACATAACGGTTGTTCTGCCATTATGTTTCTTATCTCGAAATCTGGTAACAAGGCCACACTCTCAACACGTTGGTTTGGAACCTCCGCATCGATCAAATTGTCATCCTTTTCCATATTTACAATTTGATTTACTGCAGCACGCAATTGTTGGATTGACGTACTTTCACTAATGTGCACGCCAAAACTTTTTAATATAGTACTTAGTTCTGATTTGGTTTTACAAATGATTTCTCTATATTGCATTGCTCGAATACTCAGCGAAAGATCTGGGCAAACCCCACACCTGATTTGTAAAGTCCGCACTCTTTACTTATTTTCTTCGTATATCTTTATTTTACAACTTTTTTATGTCCACTCAGTTCAACCGCTCAAACATTAGTGCCGTCTTTTCTCCTTTTTATCGATGCTGGAAATGTATGTATTCTATCGATACATACATCGCTTCAATCTGATATTTAAGTATTTATTACAATCTTTACACTACTTAAATTAACTTTAAATTTCTGTTATATTTGTTACATTTGCATTTTAATTATTATTTAAAATGTACACTTTTTTACTTATTACAAGAAGCTAATTAGTAATTCCCCACATGAAGCCATTATTATTTTTTTCCAAGCAAGAAGCCGGAGATCGGCCGACTTGCGCTCTGAACCGGAGTCTTCTAGCCCTGTTGGAGATCTGCAGGCCATTGTGGTTCATAGACAACCTGGAATCCACAGCGTGGATTGCTTCGCTGACGGAACCACTTATTGTGTCAATTTGTTCCTTATTTAATGGTGTTCCTTGAGTTGTTTTTCATCTAGTTTTAATTGTGTATTTAAGGTTTAAATTTTTTATGTCAGCGCAATAAATTTTATAAAATTTTGTACATTCTTTTTTTGTATATTTATGTATATACGTTTATATGTTAAATGCTCTTTGTTCTAAAATTACTAAATGTGTTTAAATGCGTGTTTCGAATTTAACAGATTTTTATTCCAAATGTTGTTTGGTGGACGGAAATGTACAACCCGTTTGCTTACAACCCGACCGTTTTTGATCCCAACTTTAATCCGATTCCCCACTCGATGAACATCTGGGCACCGACGTGATCGTTGCCGAATTCTGTAATACGCATAATCCGAAATTCCGTATGGTCAGGCTGGTAACCAGAAATGGTCTTCAAGATCCACAGATCTAACGAGATCTCGCTGAAAGTGAATCGCTACTTCACCACTGTATGAATCTTCTTTTTTATTTAAGTGTTGCATTGAAAAGTCCCAAGTAAGCTGATACTAGCCTCTTCTCTTCGCAGCTGCAATTGTTGTGCTAGCTCGTCTGTTACAAAATTCATTTCTGATCCAGAATCGAGTCAAAACAAACTCTCCACTTTTCGTTTTAATGCTAACGACTGCTGTAGCTAGGATTACACTATCAGACACATTCGCATGCATAGCATGTGATGTCGTTGGTTGATCCTGTGCAGAGTCAAGGGGTGGTGGTAAAGCTCGAATGTTGAAAATGGCAGAGTATCTATGCAATTGTATTTGGTGCGAACATATTATTTAACTTTTTTTTGTTATTGATCATTTATTTTATAATGCGTAACTTTTCGACCGCTTTTAGTCTTTCCGAAATTTTTTTCAAAATCTTTACGAGTTTTATTGAGACTTTTTCTTGTTTATTTTATGTTTTGTATATTATAGTCAGGTGTGCCTGTGTAAATGAAAATTTCAGCTGGGGTCCTGTCAATAGAGTTAGTTTTAAGTTTCCTTTCTTTGTCATCATCAGTAATAAATACAATCTTTACCATTTAGTTCAATTACATTTGCAAATTTTGAATATAAGTCAATCCATGTGAAATAGTTCTGTTTTTTACATCTGCTTTTTTCTACTTCTGGTGTGATTTTAAATTAATATTATGTGTTCCTGTGATCGATCTATGCTTGATTACAAGCCGCACAATCTTTAATTATATTTCGGCATTTTTAACATCATTGTGATGTTAACGCTATGCAGCCTTTTTGCATATGACATGCCCACGGCAATCTAAATCAAACTGATTAGCCGGCAGGACCTTCTAATGGCCACGTTGGCTGATGACACGATAATCCTTGCCAAGAATAAATGTATGTATTAAGAAACTTACGTCTTGCAGGAGTACCTTAAGCGCTTTGAAAACGGAGCTTGTATATGGACCTCTGCATTGAGGAAAGAAAAGGCTTCCTAACGTCAACGTAAGGTAATCCTTGCCCCTGCGTGATGATATGGGCTCCAAGTCTATGGTATATCCGTAAAAACACATCTGAACAAAGTTCGCATCATTCACCTAAGACATTGCGGAAAATTACTGGAGCCGCATAGTATATTCGCATAAGGGAAATGGCAAAAGACGTTAGGGTACTAATAATAGGCGACGCTGTCAACAGACAAGCATCGAGC
The DNA here is from genome assembly GCF_035044405.1 of Drosophila montana. Taxonomy (NCBI): domain Eukaryota; kingdom Metazoa; phylum Arthropoda; class Insecta; order Diptera; family Drosophilidae; genus Drosophila; species Drosophila montana. Next base: position 35,142 of record NW_026997906.1, read on the forward strand.
TACTTATCTAAGCATCACAATCAACCTAACGTCCTGGCAAGGAACCCTCTAAGAAGGCGAAGGCTTGCTGACAAAAGCGGATCCTCAGCCAAACAAACTAAACCTAGACTAGACTAAACAAAATACACATGTATTAGTATATATACCAATCTACTTCCTCTAAATATCTAAACTAAGCTAATTTAAATCAAAACTGTTGTTAAACTGTGAACCCCCTACCTGCTAAAAGTTTGCTAGATAACAGTAACAGCATATCAGATAATTAGTAAACCTATCTCACTAGCACTATCACCATCAGCTGAGTTAGTTGTTCATAGTTAGTTGTTCCGAGTCTATATTAAGTCCATGCTTAACATCAAAATCATACCCTCCATCGGCAACTTTACATGTCCTGCCTACAAATACTGCGCATCCTCATTGATAAAGAAAAAATGAAACATTCTGACTATTTGCCAAACCCTCAGAGCACAAAATTTGGTTGGAAATTTGCTGGAGGGCTAGCAAACTCGTCAACCATTGTCAAAGCTAATAGCACTTCGCTTCACGAAATCATGAAGAGTTTTTTGGAAATTAAGAATAATTACACTGACGAAGCACCTCTTTTAAAAGAACTAATCGCGCCTTGAGAACGGTCAATATTCGGCTTTTCTGCTATCAAACAGTTAGGATTGGCTTGAACCAATGTAAGCTCTAAAGAGCTATTCACCAGCTTTAAAAGCTTTTGGAAATCTGAAATGCATGTTCGCATACATTTATCGATTATTGCTCCTTCGTATGCCACCAGCCACAGTATCATAAAATAAATAATCTAATAAGAGGCTTCCAACAAGTGCACGCCTCTGAGGAATGCAATGTTCTCAGTCTCTTTCAATCAAGATCACCCAAGAGCAAGTAGCTTTCTGTTGGGTCAAAGCTTAGATCAGACGGACTATTTCGTTTTTGTTGAACGTTAGTTCTTTAATCATGTTTTTTTATTGCAAGTACCTGCAAGGTGTATCATTGGCTCTTCTCGGATTCGAGATAAACTCTAAAAAATTGGTATTATTTTCCTCGCTGTATTTAAATAACTGCAATATTTGCGCGTCGTATAAGATATATTTCATTCTCATTTCAGCAAACATTCCATATCTAGCATATTTAAACTCATTTACAAAAGTCATGGGTTAAGTAATGTTCTCGAGCAGATGACAGTATTTTTCCTTTTCATTTTTAGACGGGAAATTTCGTGAGGATGTTCGCATGTGGATGGCGATACTCTCCAATTTACTAGCCACTACTTCGAACTACAGCAATGGTATCCCAATCTGATGAAATTTATGTCAAGTTCTGAAATTTGATATTATCAAAAACAATCTTGTTCACGTATGGCTCTGCAAATTAGTGCACCGGTTCATTTGTTGAGTCCAAAGTAGCAAGAGTTTGCTGACACGATTTTAACTGAAAGAGCAATTTGAGAATTTGGACCAAACAAAAGACAAGAAATTAAATTTTTCTCACAGGTAAAGATGATAACGACTTGTATATAACTGCCTACGAGCTAACCAAATTGTACCATAAAAATCATGTAAGAAACTTCCGAATAGGGAATACCCTGAACCCTCTTCAACTAGCACCAAATGTATCTCGCGCTACGAAATCGTTTGCTTGACAGTTCCCCGTATTTGACTGCACTTTTTGCCATCATCTCTACTCGACAGTCTTACCAAGAATACTTTTCTCTCAGATGTCTCAAAACTTTGGAGACTCCTGCAAAATTCTTACACACATGAGTCGTTAAGCACCCGCTAATGGCTGCGAAGTCGTTATACGCACTCTATGTATTTGTGAACAAAATACGTTTCAAATACGTGTCAAACTATAACGGCTGCCGTTTATTCTGCTGCAAGGTAACAGAACTTCTATGACCAGGAAGCATTCAGCACATGAGACGGGGAACCAATACTACCGTCGACAAGTTAAGGATCTGCTTACTCGTCATATCTTCCCCGTTGTTTTTGGATCTGTTGTGTCAGTTGTGCCTTGCAGAATGACAATCAACAGGCGCACCAAATTTTCGGCAGTTCAATCAACTCGCAGCGTTTCGAAGCTGCAAATATTGCCAGAAACCACACAGTAGTAGCCCTCACGCAAAACATACCGATTCGGTCAACACGGCCAACAACTTACGCGAAAAACGTCCATCACATGCAGTTCGCCACTACATCATCACAGCTGAAGTACCGTAGCAGATCGTCCACGGCGACTGATGGGTGAGAAACTGGCATCTGCGAAAGCACAAATCCATCAACTGATCGACGAAGGAATCTGTCGCTATTCCAAAAGTCCATGGGCAAATCCGGTGCATATGGTAGCAAAGACTAGTGGTGGTTGGCGAGCTTGTGGCGATTACAGAAAGCTAAAAGCGATAACAACTTCTGATCGTTATCCGATACCGCACATACACGACTTCGCAGACCGGTTATACATTTTCAAAACTTCAGACTTAGAATGCGCATACCATCAACTACCGATGGCACCACAAAACATCGAAAAAATTGAAGTATGCACTCCGTTTTGTTTGATAAAGTTTGTATACATGCCATTTGGACTCAAAAATGCACGCAAAACTTTCCAGCGTTACATCGACCAACTTTTCCGATGTGTCGACTATGTGTTCTGCTACATAGACGATATCCTGATAATGTCAGTTTCTGTTAAGGAGCATCAGCAACAAGTGAACAATGTCCTACGTATCCTGCAAGCAAACGGCCTCAGGATTAAAGCACCGGGCCATGATGGAATATGCCACATCACCCTGAAAGCCCTGACAATGCGCGCGCTCCTTTTTATAACGTTGATCTTCAATGCCATATTAAGGACGCAACACTTCCCTGTCCAGAAGTTAGCGAGGACCCATATGATCCATAAGTCGGGCAAGCCGGAATATGACCCTGAGTGATATCGGTCGATCGAAGGAAATACTGATCGTCGCCCGACTTGCAAGGCTTATATATCACATGGCCAACCTTCCTGATCACCAATTTGGTTTCAGGGTAGGGCATGGCGCTGTTGAACAGGTTCACAGAGTGATCAACCATATTCTTGAGGTTTACGACGACAAAGACTACTGCTATGAAATCTTTGTAGGCGTGAAGCAGGCCCTCGACCGAGTCTGGATTTATGATTGATTGATTGATTGCTCCAGAAAATCAACATGAATGTGAACGAGTATGTTCAACTTGAGTACTTGTAAGATACTATTTTATTCTTACGAATCCTAGGTCTTATATACTAACAGAGTCTCTAATTTTAGGTCTGCTGTCGGTGCATTATCGGCAGCAGCGGTCATAAATTATTGCTCTTAATTAGGGTATTTTTCTCACCCTTGCAACTTACTATTCTTACATGATATTTCTTAGCGTAGGTCGCTCTTAGAATTTTAAGCGACCACAAGTGCGCTATCTTTTTTTATGCTGCTGTCTGCAGTTGTACAATATGGGGTGAGATATATTTATACCGAGGGTCAAAGTGAGACTCTGTGTTAAGTGTCATGTGTGAACATTCTTCGGAGGGCCGACAATGATGACCTGCAGTTTTTTAGTTACAGTTATTTTTATTATCAGATATACAATAATTATGACGACTAAAATAGATACAATCATTAAATGGTACGAATCCATCTCAATGTTATATACTAAATAGTCTGAACTTAACTGTATCATTATAATCTATCCATATCTTTGTTCTGGTACTGGTATAAATTTAAACAGCTGAGAAGTTTGCCTACTGAACAATGGTATTTAGGCATTTGTGTTAAGTTTATTCTGCATAAATATTATCCTTGTCTTTAGCAGTGTGTAACTCTGCTTAGTTTCTGTATTTGGATTTTGATGTCTACTTCCGACTCTTAATATCCCATTTTGATCTAAAAATGGGTTTATCCCTAGTATTTTACTCTTTATTCCATCTTATTTTTTCTGACGTACGCAATTTATTTCTGTGATAAATTCTTTCTTCTTTCTGTTCTTGCTTGAGTAACATTATCTTTGCTCTTCTGAGTTCCCTAACTTTGTATCATCCATGCTTAGTTTGTCATCTCAATTTTTATTTATCAGCCATCATTTTTGCATGAATATTTTTCCTACAACTGTAACTGGGCATAGCCAACATAATTTCTTTTTCTTCCTTGAACGGAATGGTTACTATATACCTTCCATCTAATTATTTTCCTGTTTCAATAACAATCTTCTCGCAGATTTCTGTTTTTGCAACTTCTTTAACCACCTCTCCTATCTCCCAAATTCTCTCAAAATCTTTATAATGCCTTGCTACCTTGCAAACTGGTCCATTTTCCGAAAAGTCCTCATTGATTTTCGGTTTTTTCTCCTTGTTCTTCAATGAGCATTTCTTTTTCTCAACCTAAACATTTTACTATTGTCTCAGTTTGCTGGACCCAACAGACAGCGAGCGGGTGGTTCACTTTGTGCAGTTTTGATACGTATTTCTCTTGTTGTTATGCCTTGTTAATTTGGAAGGCGCTAACACACAAAAATTTATTTCCACTGCTATTTATTTTGGACGTGTGTTTTATCACTTATTTATGGTCAGCCACCCCAAAGTTTTCCACGGCAAGGAGCCGTCGTCCTGATGGCCAAATCACGGCAAGGATCCGCTGGCGGGACAACTTATTAATTTTCTATAGTTTATAAGTATTAATATTATAAGTGATCCAATATCATAGAGTAAAGAGGCAAGTAGCCGTTAATGTTATAATTCATTTAATTGAACAAGAGTGAGTTTGAATTTAACCGCCGGCCGCCACAGCAACCGTGCGTTGTCGATCGGTTGCCCAACACCGTCTTCGTGCGTCGCGAGAAGAAAAATCATAGAGTGCATAGCGGAGCGCTAGGGCTCCAAAACAATGCGGCAGGGCCTTAGTTGGTGAGATACAATGGATAATGTTAAACAATAAATGAATAAAAGTGCATATGCCGTGATTATCGAAAGAAAACTTGCTAGATCTTTATTCTCCGGTAACTCGGCTTGTTCTAACATCGGAATTAGCCGATGTTCAACCTAACCTAGAGCAGGAGCATGTGGTACGGGACTGTAACCCAGGAGTGGGTATTACTGGTTAGCGTTTAGGTAGTGGAGTTGGTACGAGGCCACGGCCCGCTAGTGTAGTTGGTGCGAGGCCACGGCCCGCTAGTGTAGTTGGTGCGAGGCCACGGCCCGAAGGAATAGCTGGTGCGATGTCACGGCCCGATCGTGTAGGCGTGTAGAAGTAGAACTAGGCATGGTTTGGTCAAAATACCCACTTCCCCTCCCCCTTCAACACTCTTTCCCAGCGAATTTATAAATGTCTTGTAACTCGCTGGACCTGGTAAGACTGAGAGTCGTACCCCAGCCATTAGCATCTTTACAAGTGGCGCCCGAGGGACCTAGAGGCGTTTAGGGGGCGTGTCATGTCGGCGGATTGAAGCCCCGCAAGCGTGCCCAAATAGGTATTTTCAAAAAAAAAAATAAAAATTGTATACAGGGTATTTTTAGTCGGGCATACCCTAGACTGTAGGTACCCTAGCGGAGGATAAGAGAATAATAATATCGTATATGGGTGAAGCATAAAACTAGGGTATTAGGTAGTCCAGTATAACCTAGCGAACGTTTTTATACCCTGTGTTTTTTTGTTTTATTTTTATTTTTTTTGTGACGTGGCCGAAGATAATAAAAACAAATAAATAAATGAAAATAAAGTTAAATAAATAAAATGAAAATAAATAAATGAAAATAAACATAAATAAATAAAAATAAATTAAATAAATAAACAATAATAAATAGAGGAAAACAATAAGGCAAAGACCAAAGTGAGAAATGACCCAAACTTAAAAGAACATTAAGTGCATTTTTGTTGGATTTTTTTATTTTGCCTCATCTTGATTTTTCTTATTTTCTCTCGCTTTTTCTGTAATCGGGTGCTTCCCTTTTATGACCTTTTTTATTGTTTGTTCTGTGGAAGTGGTCAAAATAAGATAAAGAGAAAACGGATTAAGAAAAAATAAAGGGGAATGAACTAATAAGAAACAAACAAAAGTGGATAAACAAGATCGGCATAAAAGTGACAAAGACGCCAACTTAAAATAGAATAAATAAAGGGACCGATGGAACCCCTGAAGCAGGAAGGGCGAGAAACAGCGACGCCGACTACCGAGAAAGGGAGATAATATAAGAAAACTCGGGATAGAGGCAGGTGAGTGCCAAAACCCGGGGGTAAGCGTATGTTGGATTCACCAGCGGCGCAAAGAGGAGCTAGTGGCGATCGCCCAGGAGTTTGGGCTGGAAAAGGAGGGGCGCGTGGAGGAGCTGCGTAAGCGGCTGTCCACCTACGTGCAGGATGGCGGCCATTCATCTGAGATTTGGGCTCGGCTTGCCGAGCTAGAATCTCAGTACGCTAAGACTCTTGAGACTAAGACTCCTGGGCCGTCCCACCCGACTTTGGCGGGCGGCCACGTCAAGATAGGAGCTCCCAGTTGTACGGGTGTTTGCAGGCGCCCACCCTGAGCTTATCCGCCTCGGGTGTGGAGGAGGCTCCTGCTTTCGGTAGAAACGAAGACCGCCGAACAACCGCGGTCAACGCAGAGGTAGGGCGGTCCCCTGCCGAACTGGGTAGTGGTCCCTACCATACTAGACCATACCCTCAATCGGAGGCGAGGCCACTTCCCAACGTTCCGGAACAAGTTCGGAAGTGGTGCATGAGGTATGATGGCCGCTCCAACCCCCTTGGGTTCGTAGAGGGCCTCGAGGAGCGCACCATCGCCTATGACATTGCCCTCGACCGATTGCCCAGGGCACTGAGCGAGGTGTTCTGCGACAGGGCTGCTCGTTGGTTCTTGAGCAGTGGGCTAAGGGATGTGCCGTGGTCTGTGTTTAGGAGGGGTTTCCTAGAGTTTTTTCTACCTCCACGTTACTTCGAAAGGCTTGAGGACGAAATCCGTTCCCGTAGGCAGCGTGTAGGCGAAGAATTCAAGGAGTAATTGATAGAGCTGAGGGCTCTTATGCATCACGCCAGATACGAGCCGGCGCAAGAGCTGCACCGGGTATACGAAAACGCCGCTCCCGAATACAGGCTTTATGTGCGACGGCAGGATTTCTCTACCCTATCCCAGCTAACTCAGCTGACTGTGGAGTACGAGACAGTCATGAGGCAGAGGGCGGAATACTCGGGAAGCCAATCAATGAGTCAGGGTGTCTTGAGTTCGAATAGTGCAGAATGGGCGAGGGCAGCATAGTCCCCGGGGGGACATCTCAACCCGTTCCGGTCTACTCCCAGCGGATCCAGAGCGACCGTTGTGGACAAGAGGGTCGCCGCCCCACTCGCCATAGCCCATGCAGAGGTGGCCCATCAGATGATGAGCCAAGAGGCCGAGACCGGGTATGATCCGCGGCGAGCATGTCGTAGGTGCGGGCAAGAGGGGCACTTTGCTAGGGAATGTCTCAATGCCCCCGTCTTATTTTGTTGGGTATGTGGAGGCCGAGGCAGAAGTAGCAGGAGTGTTATCGCCGCGCGGAGGCGGGAAACGGGCAACGGCGTCACCCGGGCCAGGATCGGGTCGGCGCCGATACATGCGGGACGCAGAAGTAGGACACCCACTGAGGGTGGACGGTGGGCGGATCGTCGCTACGGTAGAGATTGGCGGACGAACGATGCCTTCTACCATCGATACAGGGGCCACTCGCAGCTCCATGAGTGAAGATTGCGTACGCAAGTGGGCGTTTCGGGGAGAGAGTGGAGGACATACAGGCGCGCATTCGTCTGGCAGATGTGTCCACCTAGAGGTAGGGAAGGCCTTGAGATTAGACGTCAGCCTAGCGGGAAAGACGATCAGCATGGTGATGCTCATCATGTCCTCAATGTTAGACCACGTCATCCTAGGTCTGGATTTCCTGAGTGCAATGGGAACTACCATACGCTGCGGCCAGGCGGAATTGATCCTAGAGACAGTCGTGGTGCCAGGAACGAGTGAGGAGCCGAATGAAGGCCTCCCAGGTCATGAGAGGGGAGCACCTGCTCGGCAGCAGAAAGAGGATACCAAGAGGGAACCAAAGGAAGGCCTCCCAGGTCATGGAAAGGAAGCACCTGCTCGGCAACCGATGGAAAAGGTCATGAAAAAGGAAGTGAGGTCCGGCTCAGATCAAGAGCCTGAAGAGCCCAAGAGGCGGCGCGTAGAGCTGCAAAGGCAGATCTTTGCTGGTTACGGAAGCGGCACGGCGGATACGTGCCAGGGAAAGGACGGAGTAGGAGCGATGGCTAGAATCCACACGGACACATTGGGCTAGGAGCGACTGCCAGAGTCGAGCGATCGTGGAGCTCTATCTGGAATTGAAGTGGTGCCTGGAGAGAGGAGACGCAGGGTGAGAACAGCATCGAAGAGGCGGAGTGGCCAGCGGATCTGGATCCGGAACTGAGGGAGTTCTTGGAGTCGGAACTGGCACTCTTCGAGGGGCTGCAGGGAGTCTCGCACATCGCGGAGCACAGGATCCGGATAAAGGACGACAAACCGTTGAAGCAGAGATATTATCCGAAGAATCCGGCCATGCAGAGGGTGATTGATGAGCAAGTGGATGAGCTGATCCAGGCAAATGCCATCGAGCCGTCGCGTAGTCCGCACAGCGCCCCAATCGTCTTGGTGGCGCATGTGCATCGACTACCGACAACTCAATGCACATTCCATCCCAGATGCCAGATCCTGTGCCCCGAATTAATCACATCCTGGAACGGTTGCGGCACGCCCGGTTCATCTCCACTCTGGATTTGAAGCACGGGTACTGGCAGATACCAATGCCACCCGATAGTCGGGAATGTACTGCGTTCACGGTCCCTGGAAGAGGACTTTTCCAATGGCGGGTGATGCCATTTGGCTTACATTCGGCGTGTGCGACCTTTCAGCGGGCTTTGAACACAGTAATAGGACCGGAGATGGAGCCTCATGCGTTCGCCTACCTGGACGATATCGTGGTAATAGAAGCGACGAAAGAGCAGCATATAGAGAATTGGAGAGAGGTTGAACAGGAAGAAGTGCAGCTTCTTAAGGGAGAGGTTAGTCTATCTGGGACATGTCATTTGCGGGGAAGGAATACGTACCGATCCAGAGAAAGTGGAGGCGATACGGAACCTGAGGGCCCCGACAAATTGTAAGGAACTGCGGCAATGTCTCGGGATGGCGTCATGGTACAGGCGCTTCGTTCCTAACTTCGCGACTCAAGTACAGCCGCTCACAGCGCTCTTAAGGAAGGGGCGGAAATGGGCATGGGAGCAAGAACAGCCTGTGTTGGCTTGTCCGGATTTTTGCGCCAAATTCGTCTTGCAGACTGACGCGAGTGAGTATGGCCTCGGCGCAGTGCTGACGCAGACGATTGATGGACAGGAGCGAGTGATAGCGTACGCGAGCCGGAAGTTGCTGAAGACTGAGGTGAACTATTCCGCCACCGAGAAAGAGTGCCTGGCAATAGTATGGTCGATCCGGAAGCTGCGCTGCTACCTAGAAGGGTACCGGTTCGACGTGATAACAGACCATCAGCACTCAAGTGGCTCAACTCGATCGAGAGCCCTTCAGGAAGAATTGCGCGATGGGCATTGGAGCTGCAACAATTCCAATTCGACGTCCCCTGGAAACTATGCGTGGCCAGTAGTCAACGCCAGAGAGTACTGCGGGAATGCCATGATGCTCCCACGGCCGGGCATCAAGGCGTGAGGAAAACTGTGTCGAGGCTAGCTCAGAGGTACTACTGGCCGGGTATGTTCCGCGACGCCGCCAAGTACGTGAGATGCTGCGAAGACTGTCAGAAGTTCAAGAGCGAGCAACTCAAACCGGCTGGTCGCATGCTGACGAGACAGGTGGCAGAGCCGATGGCGGTACTCTGCGCGGATTTTGTCGGACCCCTTCCACGGTCGAGACATGGCAACACGATGCTACTAGTGTTCCATGAATTGGAATTGGTGGAATTGGTCCCTCTCAGGAGAGCCACAGCGGCACACCTGCAGGCCGCATTCCGAGAGAGGATCCTAAGTAGGTTCGGGGTACCCAGGAAGTTCGTGTGCGACAACGGGGTCAGTTTACGAGCCGGAGCTTCAAGTCGTTTTTGGGGTCCCTGGGTGTAGAGGTTTAGTATACCGCCCCGTACTGTCCACAAGAGAATCCCACTGAGAGGACCAACCGGACCGTAAAGACCATGATAGCGCAATTTATCGAGGGCCATCAGAGTTCATGGGACGAACTTTTGCCCGAGATTTCGCTAGCGGTCAGCACAAGCGTGGCGGACTCAACAGGATTCAGTCCCGCTTTTCTGATGCAGGGTAGGGAACCTCGGTTACCCGCAGCTCTGTACGATCAGGTAACTCCGGGGTCCGCAACTAGTGCGTTCGACCCAGAACGCTAAATAGATATCTCTCTATATCGTGCGCACAGCGAATCTCAGCGCGCATCAAAGAACCAGGGTAGGCCACTATCTCGCAGCGAAACCTGCCACCAAAGACGACTGATGATGAAGGCAGCACCAACTATCCAACGCCGCTGAAGGCTTCGCCGCGCAGTCGACCCAAGTTTGACGGACCCTATAGGGTCGTCAAATTCATACACTCCTAAATCGTAGGCTTAGTGAAAGCAGGCGAACTAAGAATAGGGTTGACAAATCCGCAGCTGAAACCATTCCACCAAAAGACGACTGATGATGAAGGGGAAGACCCAGGGCACATGGATGCCTCACGAGCAGGCGAAGGGTGAGAGCGACACCCGTCTCCCAACGGGCCATTGTACTAAAGGTCAGATCAGATTAACACTCGCAGCGTAAATCAGAATAGGCTTAGGAAGATGTGAGCCGCACTGAGAGGATAGGGCATTAACAAATAAGTAACGAATAAGTTAACAAATAAGTTGCATTTACAGACTGGAACCCGAAATCATCAAATGCTCATCGGACGAAGACGCCAGCAGCGGAGACACTGAGCCTGTTCCCCGGCCCTGACCTGAGGCCGCCCGCGTCGACCCCGGCGTCAGGGACGACGAATACCTACCGCGAACGAGGACGTGGAAGAGGAGGAGCCTCCACCGCTCGTCATACCTTGTACGCCCGGCGGACCATCAGTGCATGGAGAGCCTGGACGGGATGGTCATGCTGACTGGCACGAATGAGGCACGACCAGTCTTCCCCGTCGGCCGCGGATATGGAGTCGTCACCGACGGAGACGGCGAACGAAATCCTAGTAGATAGCGTGGAAGCGGACCTGTTCAGTCGCAGCCCGGAACCCCTAGCGGGAAGGGACCCGGCGGCCCCGAAGCCCACGGCGGTTTACGAGCCGTTAACAGAGGACGAGGAGGACGAACCGGCATTCCGCCGCCGCTTCGCCACCCACCGTCTGGAGGTAGATCCGGAGAGCAAATTTCCCCGGATAACGTTGCGCTACCTGCCAAAAGTTTCCGAGGAAAATAACGGACCCCGTTCTAGCCTCACAAAGCGTGGATGGGTGGGCACAGGGGAAGGCCCTAGCGTAAAACGCCGACGCAACCGCCACCGCCGACAGAGGGCCACCCGGAGTAAGCGCCGCCGGAGCGGGAGCCAACGCCGACGTCGGCAACGAAGAAGTTTCGTCCGGAGACCGAGACGTCTGGAGGTTCGCAGGTGCGCGTGCCGCGTTCGAACCGCGAGCGCCAGGAGGGTCCTTCCCAGCCCGGGAGGGATAACCGCAGTCGCGAGGCCATGGCCGCTCCTCGAGGAGGACATTCCGAGCCCTGGCTGGGGCCAATTACAGTTTGCCAGATGGTCGTGGAAGAACGGCGATTCGGCGACGAGGACACGAAAACTCACTCGTGCCCACGGCCCGCGCTGAGACGCCCGACTCAACCTCTCGAGAAGAATTGGAGAATGCGTGGTTCGGCCACGAGGACGCGATGCCCGCACTCGTGCCCATAACACGCGCCGAGACGCCCGGCACTACCTCTCGAAGAGAGTTAGAGGACGCGTGGTTCGGCCAGGGAAGCGAGACGCCGCTCCTAAAGGCATCTTTTGTCACTCGCCAGAAGGCCATGGTGTGTGTGGTCCGAGGACGAGAACACGATGGCAACGCTTTCGTCACCCAAGTCCTGTAGTACGACCGAGGATCCATCCCTAACAGTTCCGAAGACTCCCACAGAGAGCGAGTTGTGGGAGGACAGCCTAGATTCGGTACTCGAAGAGGAACCTGACACCAATGTCGAGACGGTCGCCCGCAGTGCCGACCTTAAGGTCACGTCGGGAAGCCCCGCCAAGGAACCCGTGCCCGATTCCACCACCTTGGGCTGGAAAGTGTTTCCCCGCGGAATACCGTTGTCTTCAGGCGTAGTAGAGCTAATCGCGAGAGAGACGACGCACCCGTTTCCACGTGTCCGACGAGAAGGAGGACTACAGCGTAACGTTGAACGCAAGAGTGACGTTACCGTCACTTTCTCGAAGTTAGGTGAGGGGGGGGAGGATGTGAGGCGGCTATTGAGGTCAGCCAGAGAGGTAATTTTATATTTAATTTAATTGAACAAGAGTGAGTTTGAATTTAACCGCCGGCCGCCACAGCAACCGTGCGTTGTCGATCGGTTGCCCAACACCGTCTTCGAGAGCGCAACTTCAATTCGGCGGCGAAGAGCGAAAGCTCCGAGGCGAAGTAGCGAAAGCTCGCGGCGAAGTTGAGCGGCCGAGGCAAGCGCATGGCTCGCTGGCGAGCGTGCCGACACTTTGGAAGGAACATTAAGGGTGAGTAGACGTGCGTCGCGAGAAGAAAAATCATAGAGTGCATAGCGGAGCGCTAGGGCTCCAAAACAGTGCGGCAGGGCCTTAGTTCGTGAGATACAATAGGATAATGTTAAACAATAAATGAATAAAAGTGCATATGCCGTGATTATCGAAAGAAAACTTGCTAGATCTTTATTCTCCGGTAACCCGGCTTGTTCTAACATCGATGTTCAACCTTACCTAGAGCAGGAGCATGTGGTACGGGACTGTAGCCCAGGAGTGGGTATTACTGGTTAGCGTTTAGGTAGTGGAGTTGGTGCGAGGCCACGCCCCGCAAGTGTAGTTGGTGCAAGCCCACGGCCCGCTAGTGTAGTTGGGGCGAGGCCACGGCCCGATAGTGTAGTTGGTGCGAGGCCACGGCCCGAAGAAATAGCTGGTGCGAGGCCACGGCCCGATCGTGTAGAAGTAGAACTAGGCATGGTTTGATCAAAATACCCACTTCGCCTCCCCCTTCAACTCTCTTTCCCAGCGAATTCATAAATGTCTTGACATTCGCTGGACCTGGTAAGACTGAGAGTCGTACCCCGGCCAGTAGCATCTTTACAATAGTGTGCAGCAGCAAACATGCATATGCAGCAATTTGGACAAAAAAAGTATGTGTTAGTAAATAATATTTATTTATTATTTATATCGTTATGAAGGAGCACATTGTACATGTACAATTTCTATGTGTTTTTGGGCTTCTGTTCTTCCTTCTCTTCACTACAATTTCGTGAAGTTTTGAAATGGTTATTGTCACTATGATTAAAAACACAATTATACGTTCAGCTACATAACTTAGCAGCTTTAAAGCAGCCACAAAACTAAAGGGTGGCGATCTTGTTGAAATGTAGCACACTTTGCGGCATGAACATAAGGTCAGAATGGTTCTCTTAGAAACCATATGTCTCTTGAGAGACTGAGAAGCAGAATAGGGCAGGCCAATCACAAATATTTCTAGAACGCTGAAAGACAACCAGTTGCGTTATGCCACTAATGAAAGAGGTCTGCTATCTGTGGGGGAGCATTGGGAAAACTCCAACAATACCTATACGGTACAAGAGATATTAATATATTTTCCGATCACGAGCCTTTGACTTTTTCTCTCTTAGAAAGTAACACAAATACGAAACTCAAAAGGGTGGAATGCATTCGTCGATGAATACAATGAATACAATTCTTAAATGTGTTATAGGCCGGGGAAGAAAAATTATGTGGCAGATGCGTAGTCCCAACAGAATTTAAATGCGTTGTAAGACAATGTGATGACGTCCGCGGCCACAATCCATAGCGACATATCGCTCTCGTACACCATCGAGGTGTCAGAAAATCCTCTAAACTGTTTTAGAAACCGGGTAATTTTGAAAGAGGCAAGATTTCCGTTAAAATGCACCTTCATTCTATTTGGTCGAAAAGTGTGTAGTGGCGCTTGTGAACTATTTTCCGAGTGTGCCCAACAGTAGGCAAAACAATTTGTTTAATGCAGTTGTGATTAACAATATGGGTTGACAATTGGTAGTAGATTTCTTTTAGTTTTAGTAGAATTTTTTTTATTTACTGTTGCTACTTACTAATTTCAGAAAAACGGTTAATATGTTGGTTTCCACTTTTACGTGCACAAAAAAAAACACTTAAAATAAATGTAAAAAGTATATATATCTCCATTGCGTAGATTTATAGAGCGCAGCGAGTTTCGATGTGTATGCTAGGCGACTCAAGAAGCAACTTACTTCAACGTTCTTCTGTTTTATAGTGAAATGCCAATTATTATGAAAAACCAACTATTGAACAAATTATAACATGTAAATCAAACGTAACTTAATTTTCTTATTCGCTTAACTTTCTTTCGTATAAATTTTCTTCAACATATATGTTTTTAACTCATAACCCATTCAACAAATTTGATTTTTAAATTAATTTTTCATTCTTAATAAACTTATACAATTTTTTTTTCTTTATAACAAACTCAAGTAATTTAATTTACTTTTTAATTTTGACATTTTCATTTCGTGGGACAAGGGGGAGTGGCGTAGAGAGCAGCGGCTACTCTAGAAGGTTGGAGAGCATGGACTAAACCCATGACTAAGGATACTCGCTCTGGCGAGCAAATAAAAAACTGAAGCGCTAACCCTGGAGAACCGTAACCCTTTTTCTCCACAATAGAAAATATTGCCTCACAGACGAAGAGCAACCTTCACCAGCCTTCGCCAGCCACCTGGAGGAACGGTTTACACCTTTCGATTTGGCCTCCCCAGAAGAGCTCAATGAGAAAATGGTGTTCTAAAAAAAAAATAAAAAATTAAAAAAATTAAGAAAATACAATAAATCGGAAAACAGAAAGAAAGAAGTTATTAATAAAGTAAAGAAATTTAAACTAGATATATAATGTTCAGTAGATAGGAAATAGAGATAGTAATGCCTTTCCGGCAAGCCATGCCCCTGCTCATAGCTGGGAATGGTCAGCGACTTCCCGAAGGTATCCTGAAAGCAACGATTTTATTAGGGGAAGAGAAAGTTCAGTAGTCAAAACATGATGCAGACTATTGTAATTTTTACATAACACGCGAAAAGGATTGTGCATAGCGTAGTCTGTTAAGCACGTAGATAAGAATAAGGGCCGATAATTTCTGGTTGGTCTAGAAGGAACAGAAAATTTAAGACGCCCTAACAGAAAAAGAAAATCTATATCGCCAACAATCAACTTATGTAGGAAGACAACACCGAGAATTGTCCTACGGCTGGTTAACGACGGAAGATTAAGAAGAAACAGTCTGCTGGAGTAGGATGGCAACCGAAGATTAGGGTCCCAATTTAAACCTCGTAAGGCAAAAAGCAGAAATTGCTTCTGAACAGATTCAATACGATCCTGGCTATTGTTATACTGCGGAGACCAGATGCAAGAGCAGTGTTCAAGGATAGGGCGAACAAGAGAGATGTACAGAAGTTTCGTTATAAATGGATCGTTAAACTTTTTAGACCATCATTTAATGAATCCACATACACCTTTTGCCTCATTAACGATGGTATCTATGTGAAGATTGAAGCATAGTTTAGAACCAAAAGAACGCCTAGATCCTTAACTGTTAGTAGTCGTTTCAATGGAGTATTGTCAATTATATAACTAACAAGATAAGGTGTAGTACGATTAAATGTCATAAACATACACTTTGAACAATTCAGATGCAATTGATTGGCCGAACACCAAAGTTGCATAGCGTTCAAATCATGTTTTAGACGAGAATGATGTAGGCGACTAGTATATGACAGAATAAGTTTCACATCGTCCGCATACATAACTAAACGGCCATGTGATATAGCCGTGGGGAGATAATTTATAAAAAGGGTAAGGAGTAAAGGTAGAAGATGACTACCTTGAGGAGCACCAGAAGTAATGTGAACCTGTTTTGAGGTAGTCAACCTCAGCATTACTCTTTGGGTCCTACCTTTTTTTATAACAACTAACCCAAAGCAAAAGAGACGCGGGGAAACCCAATCGGTCAAGTTTTAAGAGTAATAAATCATGGTCCACAGAATTTAACGCCTTACTGAAGTCAGTGTAAATGACATCAGTTTGCAGTTTAGAAATAAAAGCATAATTTGCCAAGGAAGTAAATTCTAGCAGGTTGGTCGTGGTTGACCGATTCTTTACGAATCCATGTTGCACAGGGGAGGCAACTGATTTGCAGAAATACTGCAAAATCGAAGTGATTATTTTTTCAAATAATTTATGAATAGCGGACAGTTTTGCAGTGCGCCTGTAATTTTGTATATCAGACTTCAACCTTTCTTGTGGAGAGGAATGATATAAGATTCTTTCCAAAGAGATGGAAAGACAAGCGATAGATTAAAAAGCGTTGGCAATGAATAAACCAGGGAAGAACTACACTCCTTGAGTAGACAACTAGGAATATTGTCAGCCCCAGGAGAGAAAAAGGATTTTAAAGAATTTAAAGCTAAAAGGAGAGAGGAATGGGAAATAATAGGAGGAGGTATAGAATTAGAGGAAGTAATAGTATAAGGGTAAGAATTATTATTAGGACAGAGTGAAGTGTAAGTTGATTGGAAAAAATTAGCAAAGAGGTTAGCAGAATCAGAGTCATTGGTAGCTTTATCCATCCCGAGAGAAAAAGAAGATGGCAAACTTGAAGATTTACGCTTCAAGTTTACAAAATTGTAAAACCGTCTCGGATTTAGGGCAAATTGCCTTTTGCAACGAGTTAGATAATTCTCATAGCATTGAGAATCCAGAAGAAAGAAGTTCGACTTGGCTATGGAATATTTAGCCAAGTCAGTACTCGAACCAGATCTATTAAACTTTTTAAAATATTTAGATTTTATATTTATTGGGTTTGATAATCTGGGAGTCAACCAGGGTGGCTTTGAAGAAGTAGTCAAAGGAATTGACTTGGGAATATTTATATTATATTTTGTAACGTTCAAAGACGATTATTCACGAAAAGTTTTTGTGTATTTTATGAGTAGAAAAAATGAAGTGTTTACGAAATTTAAATTGTTCAAATGATATGTCGAGTTGGAAACGGGCAAAAAAATAAAAACTCTCAGAAGTGATAATGGAACCGAATATGTGAACCTTGAATTTTCTGAATATTTAAACAAATGTGGCATAAAGCGATAGTTTACGGTTCCATATACGCCTTAACAAAATGGTATAGCTGAGCGAGCCAATCGTACTATTGTTGAGATGGCCAAAAGCCTCTTAATCCATGAACACCTGGAAGATTTTTTGTGGGCTGAAGCTGTGATCACAGCATCATATCTACGAAATAGATTTCCAGCAAAAGTGCTAGATGGCGTTACACCTTTCGAAGTATGGCATCAAAGAAAACCATCCGTCAAACATTTGCGAGTATTCGGATCTCGATCATTTGCACTGGATAAGGTGAGAAAAAGCAAATTCCAAGGAAAAGGCAAAGAATGTGTATTTGTTGGCTACTCCACCACAGCAAAACCTTATCGCTATATGATCGAGAAAAGCGACAAATTATAGAGCGACGTGATGTTACATTTTTTGAGGGTGAGGTTGAGAACAAAACATCTGAAAAATCAAAGGGTCCAAGATACTTTAAAGAATAAAAACGCACTTGAATGGAAGAAATCGATGCAACAGGAAATGATGCACTTCTAGCAAATGACACTTGTTCGATGAGCAATTTACCTCCAGGACAAAAAGCTATCGGATCAAAATGGGTCTTTCGTGTCAAGAGAGACAAAGACAAGAACGTCGAGAGGTTTAAGTCCAGACTAGTTACCCAAGGATGTGGTCAAGAGAAGGGAATCAACTATTAAGAAACTTTTTCACCGGTTAAACGCTACGAAACTATAAGAATGCTTTTCGCCATTGCTGCATCAGATCGATATCTCCAATGCAGATCTCAACAGCAGACTTCAGGGCGAAGTATATATGAAGCAACCACAAGCCTTCATCAGTAAACAACATCCAGACAAGGTCTCAAATAATTTGGACGTGTCTGGAATGACACATTGGATAAAGTTTTGATTTGGTTTTCACAAATGTGAAAATTAAGCATGCTTATATGTTAAGCAGCATCAGCAACGGGCCAGCTACATCGCCGTTTATGTCGATGATTTACTTATCATATGCCAAGACGAGAACGAGATCGAGACGATTAAGAGGAAGATCGCTTTCGAATTCGATATACAAGACGGCGGCCCACATTATTTCCTGGGCTTGGAAATAGACAGAGCTGGCGAACGGGGATCAATTTCGGTATGCCAGAAGAAATACATCCGATGCCTTTTAGACGAATATGGCATGCAAACTGTCGTCCACTTGATTCAGGGTATAAGACAGGCTGCAAATGCGAAAATTGTTTGAAGATAAATATAACGAAATACCAATCACTAATTGGATCGCTTTCTTATTTAGCAGTCTTAAGTCGTCCAGACATTTTGCACGCAATAAGCAAACTGTCACAGCGAAACACTAATCCTCATGCTGAAGACGAGACTGCTGCAAAACATGTGTTACGATACCTCTCTGGCACAATAAATCTGCGTATCGTATACAGCAAAACTGGTCAAAAGGTAAAAGACTTTGCCGATGCAGACTGGGCAAACGATCAGACAGATTGAAAATCGTACAGTGGATACGCATTTATTCTGGGAGGAAGCGTTTTTTCACGGAGTTCAACAAAGCAATCTACAGTCGCCATGAGTAGAAAAGCCGTATACCTTCGTCGCATATTGATTGAGATTGGATGGTCAATTAATGAACCATTAACTTTGTGTGGCGACAACATTAGTGCGCAGCACATTGCACGAAATCCAGTGCACCATAAGCGCACTAATCATATAGACATTAAGTACTATTTTATAAGACAACAGGTTCAATCAAATGAAATTAATTTTGAATATGTTTCTAGAAACAAGAACATCGCAGATGTTTTACAAAAGGATTGTGTACACAAAAACATCTTGAATTTGTTGAATCACTTGGCTTAAGATAAATATTGTAATACACATTTAGCTTAAAAGTGTCAAAAATAATGAAGCCGATTACTTGTATAAGCTAAGATGTAATAGAGTTGCTCAACACTTATCGATATCTACTAATTGTATCGTGTATTAATTTAGTTTTCATTAAACCGTCTCCTACTCTTACTCTTACTCTTATTCTGGTTGGTTTTAGGCATTGCAGCTTTTATGCTAACAAACCATGTTTCTGAAAATGCGATTATATCCGAATCGAAAGAAGTGCTAGCCATAAAAAGATTTTTGAATTTGGAAATGAGACCTCTGACATTCTGATAATGAATGGAAACTAGGTCGGAAGACGAATTTAGTTTTTTGGGGCAGTAACGGTACTTTGTATCGAGGGGAACGGAAGGGTGACAGGGTTTCGCTGTTTTTGCTTAAAATCGTGAACAATCATGTGAGGAGGCCAAAATTTAGGATCACAAATGTTTGGGAACATATCATGTGAAACATTAATTTTGAATGATGATATATCACGAGGGGTGGAGAAATTAAATTTAGTTATTGACACGCTAGCAGAAGATTTGCTCGCAATATAGGCTGCCAATGACTCACAAGTGGTGTCAGGCGAAAGCCGAGACATAAAAACTTGCCTACGAGGGGCAACAACAGTCAGAGGAGGAGCTGATGGGGCTGAAGATAATAAAGTACAACTACTTTATTATCTTCAGCCCCATCAGCTCCTCCAAAGAAGCACCATGATTGCTTTTAACAATCTGGGCTAGATTTCGCGCAGGTCTACCTTTGCGGTCAGAAGTTGACGGGACTGAAGCAGTTTCGCTGACTGGGTGCAGGTTCAACTGCAGGGACTACTACAGGGGATACAATAGGGGTAATAATTGGACAATCGCTAGGAGAAGGCGATAGAGACAAAATTGGAGATAAATCCAAGTTGTTAGGCAGGGACAAAAGAGGCGTAGGTGTATGGACCGACGGAAAGGGAAAATTAAAAAATTAAGGCTCTAACCAGCGATTGGGTGGAGACTCGAATTTGTATTTGCTAAGTAACTCAAAACTCCACTCAAAGTTACTCGAGAGCTGCTTAGCCGCATTATAGTTTTAAAAATTGATTTCTCACAGAATTATACATTCTGGAGAAATCAATTTGTTTGTCGATGCACACTGGACACGACCAACGCAAGCCGCCGCAGCCCTTCTTGGCAATTGCAGCGATCTTGTCGCAATCACGCCTAGTGAGACCTGCACATTAAGCATGCATTATATTCTCACACAGCCAGCAATTAACAAATTGCGGCAATGCAGAATCATCAGCCTGCTTGAACGTGCAAGATTTCTTACAGCACGACATAATTTCTACCCGCGTTAAAAGATAAGTAGAAGTTGCGAGAGCGCAGAGCGAAAAGAAACACAGTGCACAGAAATAGAGCAATCAAACGCTCAACAAAATATTTGTACACAAACAAATTGTTTAGGAGCGAAAGGCAACAACAAAAATTTGTGAGAGCGCGCACAAGCAGGAATATGCAGCAGCGATAATACTCACAAACAAGTGTATGCACAGGAGAGCACCCAAACAAAAGAATCAAAACAGGCAATAACAACAACACGGAACTGAAAATTTAGAAATAAAAAACAGGATGAAAGCGCAAAAATATATAAAAAATCTTGGAGCACAAGTAAAGCACGTTAATCACTCTCAACTGAGAACTCTCTCTTGAGTGTTGTTGTTAGTTTAAAAAAACATTTTGGAGTCATCTGTGGTCATCAGTTGTTTTATGTTTGTTTTTGCTGTTTCCATATGTTGGTTTGTTTTTGTAATAAGTTCTGTTTGTGTTTTTTAAGTAAGTCTAGTTAATGTCTTAGTTATGTCACGGTGGATTTTTTTTGTCAGTAATCAGTATGGACAATGTTGGTCAAGTTCTTAATCATATTATGTATTAGATTTGATTTTCTGCATTTTAAAAAAATTTTAAGCTAGATTTAAGTTTAACTAATTTTACCAAAGAAATTTTCTGGAGTCTTTGTACTTAGTTCTTATTTTTGCATAACTTATGTTCGTTGTCATGCTTACAACGTCTTCCGTTGATATTTAATGCTGGATTTGGCGACCTTTCCATATTATATATATTTGTTTGGATGGCTCCAGCTCTGGGGTTTTTATTCAAAACAAAAAACACAATTTCGTCTGAATATGCACAAATATATTTTATCTGCACTTCGGCAACCGTCTTCAGGGCACTAACACATAATCAAAAAACTTTTAACATTAAGATAAATTAAATAGATGTCTATGAAATTGACCGCAGTTTTCGGTGTCCGTTTAGTCGCCTGTTGGCTGGTGTGTTAATTATGAGTAACATTTCTAATGTATGTCTTTTGTTTTAGTGTTGTTCTGGTTAAAGAATTGTTGTCGCATCGAAATTTGGTGTGTTTGCTTTTCATACAGTGGGTCAATGGTCATTAGTGCTGTTTTTTGTATATTATTTTTACGTCTTAATTTGAAGTCTGATTTGTGTTAAATAATTCTTGTTTTTAGCTTGGATTTTGTTGTGCCGATGTACACGCTTTTGCAAATATTGTTGTTATCCCCGCAACATTGTTTTTAGTAAATGACGTTACTTTTGTATATCATTTGTATTGTTAAAGGATTTTTGAAACGTTTTTGTAGGCTTGTGGTATACTTTTATTTCCTGTTTGTTGTAGCTGTAGCAGTCCAAGTTCGTGAGGCGTTCTGATAATCGTGGTACATACATATGTCAGCGCTTTGTATATTTTGGTAAATTCTTTTGGCTTTTGTGTTCCCATTTGTTGTCTTTTGAATAATGCTCTAATTATATTCTGCGGGATTTCATTTATGTTCAAGAGTTTTATAATTTCGTGGTAAATTTCTTTGTGGTATATTGTATCCGATATGTTTGTCATTCTTCTTATACAGCTTAGTGCTGTATTTATTATCATACTTTTTGGGTTCCGTGATGCCCAAGCTCTTTAATGCACGAATGTGTGTAATCATTTGGTCATACAATTCCCTTAGTACCACAGCCAATTCACCTGTCAATTGAGTAGTAAAATTACAAGTATGTGTTAAAAACTAAACGTCTATTATGAAAGCTGCTATGGTAAAATTATCATTTAATATTTCCACTGATGGAGAGTGTTCTAAATCAGCTAAATCACAATTATTATCTATGATAGTTGTGAACATAGAATAAAAGTCCTTTGACCTAACTGTATGCGCAGTATGCGAAATGAGCTGGGTAATATTTAAGTGCTGCCTTTCGGGATTTCTCTACGAACCGAAATTTCAATCGATACAGCTTATTCGTCAAAGTCCTCGCGCTATGGGCTTCCAATTTCATCCAAGTATAACGCTTAAAGACTGGTATGAGTAGATTCAAATGAGGCCTGAAGCCGCTCGATCCACTTTATCCTAACATTCAGACCACACTCGTCAATAAGAGACGTATTACTTTAAGCAATTTGTATGTATGTGCGAAAAAGTTTGGTATGTAACCACAGTGATCGCTAGTACATGTATACAGCTCAAAATAAGAAACTTTATTCGACACAAGACTAGGGGATACCCTTGCATAAAACAAAATTAAAAACAAGTAAGAGGTTCTAGTCGGGAGCTCCCGACTAGGGAATACCCTGAACCCTTTTCTTCCAACACCAAATGCAGCTCGCGCTACGCGCTCGTTTGCTTTAGTAGTAATAAAGAAAAATTAAAAAATAAAAAAAAAATTGTTCCCTTTGCAGGGTTTGAACTCGCAACTAACCGCACCACTTACCGCCGCCTCTACTCAAGAGCCACGCCAATAATTGAGTTTTAATGAGAAAAAAACCAATTAAAATAGCAGCACAGAAAACAATACAATCGAAACTGCAATGCTATTGATAGAATTCAAAGCAGACGCGCATGAATGTGTGTGTGTACATGTATACAGATATTCTTGGAATTTGTGCTAGCTGATGCTAACACGTGCGCACATAACTTTTGTGTTTCTTAACTGATCTTAATACAACTTTCGACAGTACATTTTATTGTAGAATAGAATATAGAATATTTTCGTATTCTAAATGTATTAATTGTGACTTAAATTAGTGGGCAATACAAGTTGGTTTCTTAACTTGATTTATAGCTTTGTGGTGGTAAAGGGGAGGTGGGGATAGCTATAAAATGAAAGATACTTGATATATATATACTATTCTAGAATAGTGCTAGAGTCTAGCTCTTTTTATTTACCAAAACTGCGCAAAAACAGGATTTCGATATCGATTTTTATCGAATTCTTGGAAACGGGGCAAAATATCAAAAATCGGAAACAAACTCGATCTGCGCGATACCCTTTTTTTCCCATTTTTAATGCGTTCAGGTTATAAAAAACAATAGTTGTAACAACTTAAGTATCCAGCACCAATTGGGAAGTCAATTGTCTTAACAACGGACAACGGATGCATAACGCGGACAAAGAGATATTATTCTGGCTTCCTTCCATATGTAGGTGTATCCAACTTACAAATTTTGATACTCTGTTCCTGCGAGTCTCAACACAAAATACGTTGGAGGAAATCGTCTAGTGCTGTAACGCGTATATCTATATCTCCAGATAAGGCGATCGGTATTTACCGAAAGCGAAGAAGTATATGGAACAAATAACGTCGAATAACAGGTCCAGCTCTTAATCTTTAATTTGATGAATTTCGTAATAAGGCAGCTGCTGAGCCGTCGAAAAAAACAGCAAATTTGTCGTTTTAATATTTACAAACTCCTGG